>NC_080384.1:25926736-26105537 GCF_014773155.1 Arachis stenosperma
TTATTATATTTATTTAAGATTTTATATTCAAAAATTTATTTTACTAAAAATATTTAAGTCAATTTAATGATGCTTTGAGTTTAAAATTACTTTAAAAATTAAATAATAAGTTATTTATGATTTATTATATTTATTCAATATGAATTTTTATAGATTTATATTTTAAAATTAGGATATTTATTTAAAAATAATTTAAGAATTTATAGTTAAATAATATCTTTATATAATTATTATTAAATTAAAATTAATTTGCAATTACTATATTATCCTTATTTTTATTAAAAATATAAGAATTTTCGTAACTAAAAAAATTTATTTTAAAATATTTAAATCTTTAAGATAATTTTATTTTGTTTTAAAAATTAATTTTTTTAAATATTATTTGTATTAATTAATTATTTTTTATAAAAAATTCAAGATTAAATGATTAATTTTTAAAAATGGTATATATTATTTTATATTTTTTCATAAAACTAATATATAATTTTTACTAATTGTAATCCTCACTTTCACTCTTCATTCTACCGCTCGCTGGGTCACCCTCCTTCTTTCTCTCTCTTTTTTTATACCAAAGATAGGAATACTCAAACGCGCGATCTTTTAGATGAGTATGAGAAGACTATATCATTTGAATTATTATTCATTGGCGGTCACCTTCCTTCTCTTATTTAAAATAAATTTATGACAAATATTATTTTTTATTTTATTACCACTCTAAAATTTAACATATTTTTACATTTAAATAAATTTTTAAAAACTTCCTTAAGAACAAAATATAGAATTCTGATTTTTTCTTTCTCTCTACTAAAATCCTAAACCCATCATAACCCAACACTCATTATTAAGCCTGTTAAATCTCTAATTGTTAAAAAATAAATAATAAATTATTTATGATTTATTATAGTTATTCATGATTTTATTTTTAAAAAATTATTTATCAAAAAGTAATTAAATCAAAGTGATAAAATTAATTATTTAATTAAAATTATCAAATTTTAATTTATCCAAAAATTTCTAATTTTACATTTTCTTCAAAAACAATCCCTAATTCTCAAATTAAAATTTCTAACTCTAATTTTATCCTAACCCTATCCACACCCACTCACTCACTCACTTTAACTCTAAACCCTTCCAGCCGCCACACGCCCTTTTCCCAAATGCACACACACAACACAAAAAAAACACACACAGCAAGATAAAGGGAAGAACGGAGAGGGAAAAAAAGGAAAAAAAAGGAAAAGCTAGAATCAGAGAGCAAGAGAAGGAGAGGGGGAAGAGGGAGGACGGTGCCGTCAGAAAGGAGGAGACGTTGAGCGAGAGGAAGGAGCGCCGCTGTGCCTCCATCGCCGCCGTCAGTTCACATTCTGCTGTCGCCGAGGGAAGCTGTCGCCGTCGTCGTCTTCATCACGAGCGGGTCGTTGCCAGCTTCCACCGCCGTCGCATCTCCCATCACGGACGACGCTGAGGACGCACAAGAGAGACAGACGCGTGGAGATTGGAAGATGGATGAAAAAGGAGGAGTCGTTGTTCGCCCTGCTGTGCCCAGTCGCCCTTCGTGGAGTCACCGTCGTTGCCGCTGTTAGGGGTTGCATCACTGAGCCCCTGTCACCGGAAAACAGTGCTGCCTCACCGGGATTCACTATCGGTAAGGGCGTTCTCCCTTCTGATTTTGATTTCCTTTAATTTTTGGGAATATTGTTGTCATTGATTTCCGTCAGGAGCTTCGGATAGGAGGGAAGGGCAAGCTCAAGGGAGTTGAAGAGCAGTTAAGTTTGCTTAGGAGCTCTGTTGTCATAACCAAAAAATTTTCAGCCACTAACATAACTTGCTTTATAGAGGTATGCAAATTTGTCTTGTTTTGTTTAGATGGATGCATGTGGTAGTGGAATTGAGGTGAGTGGCTTATGAACTTTAGAACGTGACCTTTAATGAGTTTTCAAGATCTGTTAAAAAAAGGGGTAGTCAACTTTCTAAGTGTATATAACTCCCGAACTGCAATTGCTTTTCACTTGAAACCAATTTTAGAACTCATGAATTTCATATGCAGTACTAAAGGAATAAGCAAAATTTTCTGCATCTATTTGTTTGTTATCTATAGATTTATTAAGAAACGAAAAGAAAAGAATTCAGATGTTGAGATTGTAGTTGCTTATTGAGTTCTACTTTCTATTAAGAAATTAACCATAAAGGGGATATTTGTGTTTTTTTATTGAGTTCTACTTTCTATTGTTAGTTGCATTTCTAATTTCTTTATTCTCTTTTCTTATGCAGTTATACCCATATTTGCATATCCGCAACAAGAAATTTCTATCAGGTATATATCTCTCATAGAATGCTTTAATCCGTGTGTATATGTATATATGTTCTCTAAGCAACTTTTGCAAAAATCATTTATTGGAATTTGGAATTGTTTAGTTTTGGCAATTGAACTTTGTTCAGCAATTTCTTTAAACGAGTACTATAGGAGGAGCATTCGATTATTGGATTTTGATAAACGAGTGAGGTATTGAGTAAATTAGTTAATATATTAATTAATTAAAAAATATAATTTGGCAAATTATGTGTATAATTTGTATTAAAAAATTATTACAAAATAAATAGTATTTTGTAATTAAAAAAGTTACAAAATCAAGTTATATTTTGTAACAAAATTTTATAATAGGAAAAAATATATTGTCACAAAAAATATTTTGAAGATCAAAATTTGTTATCACTTTTATAACAACTTTTGGTTTTTTGCATCAGAAAAATTTGTTACAAAATATTTCTTTGAATTATAACAGTTCCATTTTTTGTTACAAAAACTTTTTGTAACGGGACATACTGCAACGGCTCCCTTTTTGTTTCAAAATTTTGATTTTTTGTAACAATTTTTTTGTTACAACTATTGCTTTTTCTTGTAGTGATTTAAGAATCGTCTGGTTCTTTAGTGAATGTCCATGGGAGTTTCCAATAATTCTCCGCATCATGGTTGTTCCCGGATGACCCAATCGGTCGTGCCAATTTCTGAATTCATTTGGGTTAGTAAACTTCTGGTTTACAATGGCATGTGATTCAATTGCACTAATCTTGGTATAATACAACCCAGATGAAAGTGAGAGTAACTTTTCTAATATAATCTTTTTATTTAAATCATGAGTTGTGATACATAAATACTCATGATTTTCCTCATTCATTGTTTCAATATAATATCTATTTCGGCGAATATCTTTGAAACTCAACAAGTTTCTCAGAGACTTGGTAGATAATAGTGCATTATTTATTATAAATTTTGTTCCTCCAAGAAATAAAATTATAGCTCTTCCAGAGCCTTCTATCACATTATCCGAGTATTGACATATTCTTCTTTTGGCACAAGATGGGTAAAATATATATTACTTTTAAGAATAGTGTGTGAACTTGCACTATCCACAAGGCAAATATCTTCACAATATGTCCTTGCTATTTTTCTTCAAAGACAAATAATAATAATAATAAAATGAGTAAAAGTACATGCACAGTAAAATTATTCACATGAATACTTAACAAACACATATTAAACTATTTCATCATTGATCAAATAGCCAATATTTCCTTCAAGATCCTCAAAGAAATTAGATACATCATAATGAGTGGTGGAATTTTCATAATTTGAAACAAAATTTGTTTCCTTTCTTTTGTTATCCTTTTTCAAAGATGCTTGATAAAGATCAACTAGGTGCCATCGGGTATGACAGGTATGTGACCAATGGCCATTTCCACCACAACAGAAGCATTTATCCTAAATTGATTTACTTTGTCCATTGTTTCTTTTTTTATCCTACTTCTGATGAGATCCTTTCTTGTGAATATAATTTATTTTCCTTCTATAATTTTTCTTACTACCATAAAGCCTTGCCATTTACTTCTTCTGGGGTTATGATTTGCCGCATTTGCTTCAGAAAATGGGGTGGCACCAGTTGGGCGCGCTTCATGATTTTTTAAGAGTAACTCATTGTTGCGTTCAGCAACAAAAAGGCAAAAAATTAGTTCATAATATTTTTTAAATCCTTTTTCTCAATATTGCTGCTGCAGAAACACATTCGAGGCATGAAAGGTTGAAAAAGTTTTTTCTAACATATCGGATTTGAAAGAGTATCACATGATTGTACCTTTCTTCAAGGTCTTTCGACAGATCTGCAGGATCTTTTAATGTGAGATATTTATTTTTCAATCATACATCAAGATGACGATGAAGGAAAATCATGGCTTTGACTTTATCCTTCTGGGATGTATTATTTTCAGCTTTAATGGTATCTCGAAGATCCATTGAATCAAGATGAATTTTAGCATCTAATATCCATGATAAATAATTGTTTCCAAATATCTCAAGAGCATTAAATTCAAGATGAGAGAGTTTTGACATAATAAAAATTTGTTACCTAGAGTCTTTCTAAAATTTGATCAAAGTCTTGTGCTGATAACATGTTGTAAAATAAACAAGGAAGATAAATAAATATAAAATAGAAAAATATAAATATGCTCTTATCTTACTATAATAGAAGTGATTCTATATTTACTACTATTATATATATTAGCAATATAGGAAAGAGAGAGAAAAAAAATTTTGTATATAGACAATATAAAGAGAGTGAAAATTATTATTGATTGTAGTTATGTATCTGGTTAAAAGTTCAAACCTCTATTTATATACATACACAAGATTATATTTTCAAACCTTATTAAATGTAATTCCTATGGAACTTGAGCCTTATAAAACATGGGCATCTACCTCAAGTTATCCTATCTTATCACAATAATAACCCTTTTTTTCTAATATAATTTTTTACCTTACAAAAAACATTTATAGCTTTTTCTTTTCGTATTTCTTTAAGGAAAAAGGGAAAGGCAAAGCAAAAATAGAGAAGAGAGGACTAGGAAATCGTCAAGTTCTTGGAGATATTGGTAACCTTGAAGTGCTTAAAACTACTGATGGCAAGCCCATTTCATGGCCTATCACAAGGTTCTCTTCTCTTTTTCTTTTTTTTTCTTTTTTTTTTCATAATTCAGTATGATTGATCTACCAAAACATACAATTTATTTCCTAAGCTAACTTGCTTGGTTCTTGTAGGAACCATTATGCAAAACTTTTGGCAAATTCACAATCTAATGCGGTATGAACAAATTGCTCTTTGCTAACTTTGTAAATGATCTTGAATTGAAAGTCTATCTATGCATTTGGTTTTCAATGAACTTGTCCATGTTGGTCTGTAGAACTTGCTGCTGGATCCAAAAGCCCAAGCTAATGAACAAAGAGTTGCACAAGGGAATAAGGTGCAGTAGCATTCTGAAGACACATTCTTATTTCCATTTTTATGATACCTAATAATTAATGGAACTTCAACCTAATTATGTTTATTTTCAGAACTTTGTTCAACTTGAATTAGACAGTACAGCAAGTGTTCACAAGAAGCATGGTTTAGAGGAAAGCGATGAGCACTATAATGAAAGAAAGTTTAAGAAAAGATCTTGTAGGCAACTCATGACTCTAACCGTAGAAATTACTGTACAGAGTAAGGTACTTCACTGTTGATTACACCCTGCATGTGATAGGAAATACTAGTCCTCTAAGGATATGCATGATATCTAAGGAGTTGGGAGTTGCTTGTTTTGGCATTGTATTGTGATTTATACTCTTTGGATTTGGAGACATCCATGATGACATTGTTGAAGAGGATGTTCCACAAATCTAGACTCTCCCCGGGTCGACTTGTAACAACTTTTTAAAAAAAATCTTGCTGCTCACCCACGCCATCACTCCCAATCTTGTTTACTTAACTGCTGGCTAACCAACCGCTGTTGCCTCTCACCGTGCTGTCATCCACTCATTCCACCGAATCTTGTGCTCTCATCTCACCATGCTACCACACCATCATCTTTGACCGGATCTCCCTTGCAGCAGCCAATTTGACATCTCACTTTCTCGCAATGACCCCTTCTACCTCATGTAGTTCTCTCTCACTAGCACTGGTCCAATGCTGTAGATCTTGCCTCTGCTTCTCTTAACTAGCAAATCTCACCTGTCATCTGGCTGATCTATTATATATTTTAGCCTGCTCTAAATCCAATTTTGGACCAGAGTTTAGCTCGGCCTAAAAAATATTAGGAATTTGCAGATTTAGTATCAAGTAAGGGTCCAAAAACAAGACCAGTTGAAATTATCAAGTCAGCTCAAGGCTAAGCCAAACCCAATACATTAACACCCCTAGTCCAAAATATACACTTGGAAACTAAACTGAAGTTTATTTTATACTATGAAAAATTCAATTTATGGAATCAAGGAACAATTTAACATGTTGCATAAATTACAAAGACCAATTTAACATGTTGCATAAATTACAAGGAACAACATGTTTATTTGCTCTTTTATTAGTTCTATTTTTTAGATAATTAGTTCTTGCCACATAATATCATTAGAAATTGATTTTTCTATTTCACATTTATATATAATGGTGTTCTTGTATGTGGTGAATAGTAATAAAATTTTAATTCACAATAATTTTGATGGCAATGCCAAAAAAATTATTGTGTAGTTAGTGTTTGCTATTTTATTATGTATGATATGGTAGTTGAAAATAAAAAATAAATATAAAATATATGTCAATGTAGATTTTGTTGCTGTTTTTTATTTTATTTTTACAAATAATAGCAAGCTATATAAAAATGTGAAAAAAATAAATAAAAAAAATATCTGGAAGGAATATATGCAGTAGGTGGTTCAGATGGAACATTGTTTTAAAATGGTGGTAGAGGGTCAATAATTTAAGCAGATGAATCATTACGTAAAAATGGTGGTGGAGGACCAATACTTCTAGCAGATAGAACATTGGTTGAAAATAATGAAAATGATGGTAAAAAGACAGTATTTCTAACAGATGGAACCTTGCGTGAAAATGATAGTGGAAGACTAGTATTTTTAGTAGAAATAGACAATATTTTTACAGAGGTGATAGAATGAGGCTTTTTTACCTAAATGCACATCTAAAAAACATTAATTCCCAAAATGTGCATGGCTGGAAATCTTTCTGAAAATGCGCATTGCTATTTCTTGGCCTGTGCCCGTGAAATGGATTTGAACTCCATTTCACTGAAGGTGCCCACGAAATGGACAATACATGTCAGGCCAGCTCCCACGAAATGGCTATCCCATTTCCATGGTGGCAGCAGTGAAATGGAAGGAAGAACTCTGGGCAGACAGGAGTGAAATGGGTGTACTGCCGAGTTGAGACTCCATGTTTCATTGATAGCAATACTTGTGGAGATTTGTCTTTGTTAAAATTTAAATATGACAACTTTATTTATTGGTATTATATTCATTCATGAAGTCAAAACAATATGATTAACGTTACTAGTTAATATTTCACATTTTATGACATGATTTTCAAGTTTTCAAATATATATATAGACTTATTTATTTATAAAAGCTATTAGATTGATTAATATTCCTTAGTAATATTACTAAAATACTATCGTTGAGTATTAATTTGTGTGAAAAAAACCATAACAACTTTGGTATTTAATATATATATATATATAATTTATTCTATAAAAAAAGTGTTATTCTTATATTGATAAATGTATTTTTCTCCCATTTTTATACCAGTTTATTTGCCAATAATTACGTTAACAAAAATGGATGACTATACTATCTTAAAATATGGGAGAAAAATACATTTTTGTATTATATTGGCAAATAAATTGGTATAAAAATGGGAGAAAAATATATTTATCAATCTAGGAATAACACTTTTTTTTTATAGAATATATATATATTGAATACCAAAGTTATTATGGTTTTTTTCACACAAATTAATACTCAACGATAGTATTTTAGTAATATTACTAAGAAATATTAATCAATCTAATAGCTTTTATAAATAAATAAGTCTATATATATATTTGAAAACTTGAAAATCATGTTATAAAATGTGAAATATTAACCGGTAACAACGTTGATCATATTGTTTTGACTTCATGAATGAATATAATACCATTAAATAAAGTTGTCACATTTAAATTTTGACAAAGACAAATCTCCACAAGTATTGCTATCAAGTTGTCACATTTAAATTTTAACAAAGACAAATCTCCACAAATATTGCTATCAATGAGACATGGAGTCTCAACTCGGCAGTACACCCATTTCACGCCTGCCTGCCCAGAGTTCTTCCTTCCATTTCGCTGCTGCTACCATGGAAATGGGATAGCCATTTCGTGAGAGCTGGCCCTGACATGTATTGCCCATTTCGTGGGCACCTTCAGTGAAATGGAGTTCAAATCCATTTTACGGACACAGGCCAAGAAATGGCAATGCGTATTTTCAGAAAGATTACCAGCCATGCGCATTTTAGGAATTAATGTTTTTTAGATGCGCATTTAGGTAAAAAAGCCTATTCTGATAAAAAAAGTCATATATTTCAACTTTCTCAAAAAACTGTTCATTAACTTTTTAAGAAGTTAAAAACTTTTTTTTAAACAGTATTAAACACGCATATTATAACTTTTCATAATTCAAAGTTAAAAAATAGCTTCTGCTTCTTCAAACGGGTTCTTTGTGACATTATTATGTACTTAAAACTTTTTTCCTGATGCCATTTGCAAAGGACTTATAAGTGGTTTATGTGGAAAACATGAAGAGATTATGTTTTCATTTTGAGAATAGGATAAATCAATTTGGATACATCATTAAGTTCGGAAATCACGTTATGTAAAAAATCGATATGTCTAGATTTTGAAAAAATTAGGAAATTAAATATATTTTTAAATTTTTTAATATTTAAATGTCTGCGAATTAAAAGATTAATGACTTATTTATCCTTTTCACCTATTTTTACGTTATTTCGATTATACCAGGGTAAATTGGCTTTTGTTGAAAGTAACAGATTTTATGCTTAATGCAAAATTGAGAAGGAAGATATTTTGTGGTGGAAATTAATTAGAAGAAATACAATGTGAAATTTTATGTCAATTTTTTTTCGTACTTATTATTATTATTTTATTATATAAAAGAAAAATATCTTTCTCCAAACGTAGTGACATTTCACACGTCATGTAACAATTTCCTCTCTTTTTCAGATAATAACAGTTCATATGTTACGATTTTGAGTGTTGTATTCATTGAGAATATATATATTATGATAATAATGTAATCTTAACAATTGATTCTATTGATATGTGATTCAAATTTTAATTCTAAGGAATCATTCCGATTCAGCCAAAACTCTTATATGAGAAAGAAATGGATTCTCTACTTAAAATCGCATCCATTTTAAAAGCAAATTATGATTGATTATGATGATACTGGAGTTTCCTTTTCGTTTTTAGTTAAGCACTCCGACTCCCGATCCTATTTGTATAGAAAATTGAAGCTTCATAGTATCGTATTTTGGTTGAATTTCCAAAAGCCACGATGGGCCTTGCCCCGAACCGGATCGGTATATTCTCAAACAAACGAAACAAACAACCTTATTTTATGTGAGAAGAAATAAAAATAAAATAGAATTAATTCAAAATTTTAAAAAATGATTATGTTTATTATTGTAGGGCAATATAAATAATGAGAACAATCGTGCTTAGAATCTCGGATTATAAAATACAGGTGGACGATGGAGAACAACCGAACAAGAGGTTTTATTTTGATTGCTTTTGATAACTCAAAACAAATGTTAATCAGATATCTTGTTCTCATTCTAAGTGTTTTTTTTCCGATATAAATGTTTTACCTGTTTGCATGTGGATTTAAGATTTTTGATGGTCTAACTAAACCCTCTCGTGTTTATAACAAAGCTAAGTTCTTAAGTCCGATCGCACGATTTTGTTTCTAATGTTACTCGTTCTCCTTTTCAATGGTTTTTAGGAAATTCGATGATTGACATTCCTGCATTTAACTGTGGCTTTTCATTTTTATATGATTTAGTAATGGTGATTACCATCAAAGTAACATACACAATTACGGCGTAGCAGAAATTGTCTGTAACAATTTCTTTCTAATATAATTTTTTTATTTTTTACCTCGCAAGAAACATTTATATCTTTTTGTTTTCGTATTTCGTTAAGGAAAAGGGAAAGGCAAAGCAAAAACAGAGGAGAGAAGACTAGGAAATCGTCGAATTCTTGGAGATATTGGTAACCTTGAAGTGCTTAAAACTACTGATGGCAAGCACATTTCACGGCCTATCACAAGGTTCTCTTTTTTTTTTTTCTTCATAATTCAGTTTGATTGATCTACCAAAACATACAATTTATTTCTAAGCTAACTTGTTTGTTTCTTGTAGGAACCTTTGTGCAAAACTTTTGGCAAATTCACAATCTACTGCAGTAAAAACAAAATGCTCTTTGCTAACTTTGTTAATTATCTTGAATTGAATGTCTATCTATGCATTTGGTTTTCAATGAACTTGCCCATGTTGTTCTGTAGAACTTTCCGCTGGTTCCAAAAGCCCAAGCTAATGAACGAGGAACTGCACAAGGAAATAAGGTGCAGTAGCATTCTGAACACATTCTTATTTTCATTTTTATGATACCTAATAATTAATGCAACTTCAACCTAATTATATTTATTTTCAGAACTTTGTTCAACTTGAATTAGACAGTACAGCAAGTGTTCACAAGAAGCATGGTTTAGAGGAAAGCGGTGAGAACGATAATGAAAGAAAGTTTAAGAAAAGATCTTGTAGGAAAGTCATGACTCTAACTGCAGAAATTACTGCACAGAGCAAGGTACTTCACTGTTGTTTATAGGAATAGGAGGAGTTGCTTGTTTTTTGGTTTGTACTCTTTGGATTCGGAGACATCCATGATGACATTGTTGAAGAGGATGTTCCACAAATCTAGACTCTCCCCGTTTGGGAGTTGCTTGCTTAACTGCTGACTACCCACCCGTTGCTCGCCTCTCACCATGCTGTCTTCCACTCATTCCACCTAATCTCATGCTCTCATCTCACCATGCTAGCACACCATGCAGTACTCTCTCACCACCACTGGTCCAACGTGGCAGATCTTGCCTCTGCTTCTCTTAACTAGCAAATCTCGCCTCTCATCTCTGTCATCATTTTTCTTTTCATTTTCCTATAATGATCTTTCTATTAAGTCTGGACTAATGATCTATTATGTATTTTAGACCTGCTCTGAATCCAATTTGGACCAGAGTTTAGCTCGGCCTAAAAAATATTAGGAATTTGCAGATTCAGTATCACGTAAGGGTCTAAAAACAAGACCAGTTGAAATTATCAACTCAGCTCAAGGCTAAGCCAAACCCAATTCATTAACACCCCTAGTCCAAAATATACACTTGGAAACTAAATTGATGTTTATTTCATACTATGAAAGATTCAATTTATAGAATCAAGAAACAATTTAACATGTTGCATAACTTACAAAGACCAATTTAATCATTTACTCATTTATATAAAATCTTCAGTACACAAGGATCATTTAATTTTACTGCTTTTCATAGATTTCAATTATATTTTGCCCAGGCTGCTAGAGAAGTCTTGTCTAAGCCTGATGAACAGCATGTTGACATCAATGCAGACAATGGTAATATTGATTTGGCAGTGGCTGAGTACCTTGATGATTTATACATATTCTATAAGCTAACAGAAGTATGTAGCATTCTCAACTCTTAAGCCTTGCACTGCTGTATCTATATCCTTTTCTTAATAGAATTTATGATGTAGGATGAGAGCCGAATTTCAGATTACATGAACTCACAGAATGAAATCAATGAGAAGATGAGGTCCATTACCGTGGACTGGCTCATTGATGTGCACTGGAGATTTAACCTAATGCCTGAGACACTCTATCTTACCATAAACATAATCGATCGATACCTCTCATTGACAGTAATACCAAAAGCAGAATTACAGTTGGTGGGCATTTGCTCAATGCTCCTAGCTTGCAAATATGAAGAGATAGTAACTCCTAAGGTCACATTGCTTCTACCAAGCAACACATTTTGAACCTTTCTACTATTACTTTTATGTTTCAATTTCTTTGTTTTGGCTGCAGGTTAAGGTCTTTGCTAAACTAACAGATGATGCTTACACCAACAAACAGATAGTGGACATGGAAAATGCAATCCTTGAAAAGTTAGAATGGTATCTAACAGTTCCCACACCCTACATGTTCTTAGATCGATTCATCAGAGTTCCTGAGCAGCCAGATATTGAGGTAACATATGTTGAGATTGCACTATTGCAATGCAAATTTGGTTCCATGGTTTCTTTGATTTGATATATTTAAACACAAACTGCAGCTGAAGAACATGGTTTTTTTCCTGGCTGAACTTGGTCTTATGCACTATCAAATTGTTCTGCACTGCCCCTCATTGATAGCTGCAGCAACAGTCCTTGCTGCACGTTATGCACTCAATCGGAATCCATTCTGGACTGAAATACTAAAACTCAGGACTGGCTATGTTGCAGAACAGATAATGTAAATCTCTATTTTGTTAATTCAAAGACACCTCTTTAACTTAATCTAAATGAAAGAGTGATTAAACACTTGACATCTCTTTTAACAGGGAATGTTCAAAGATGTTAATCAGATTTCGGTCAAGTGCTGCGGATTCTAAATTGGATACCGTGATCCAAAAATTCTCAAGTCCAGAGAGAGGAGCTGTTGCACTTTTACCTCCGCCAGATCCCAAACACCAAGTCAATAATCTCACCTGAATTTTTTAATAAGTAGTCGCTTTTATAATTTTGGATTTCAGACCTCAAATTTTGATAAGAGTACCGAAGTACAGATTCAAATATTTCATTTCTTAAGAAATTAATACTGTAATTAGCTTATTTTAATAACAAATCATGATATCATATCAAATTTAGATTCTAACTGAGAATATTGCAGGCATATTTTTTAAAATACCAAGTACATTAGTTTTTTTCGGGAGTCGTAATGACAATCATCACAGCATACAAGGGATAAAACGAAAATACCAGATTACTTACTAATTAGAGGTTAATTAAAAATGAGAAGTTGATTATGCCCTCTCGCCTCTGATTCTGCGTGCAAGTTGAATATCTTTGGGCATAATGGTGACTCTCTTGGCATGAATGGCGCAGAGGTTAGTGTCTTCAAAGAGGCCAACAAGATATGCCTCAGCCGCTTCTTGGAGAGCGGAAACGGCGCTGCTCTGGAAACGAAGGTCGGTCTTGAAATCCTGAGCGATCTCCCACAAGCCTCTGGAACGGGAGCTTCCTTATGAGGAGCTCCGTGCTCTTTTGGTACTTCCTGATCTCCCTCAGAGCCACCGTCCCCGGCCTGAAACGGTGAGGTTTCTTCACTCCGCCGGTGGCCGGAGCTGACTTCCTTGCGGCTTTCGTGGCCAGCTGCTTCCTCGGAGCCTTTCCTCCGGTGGATTTGCGCGCTGTCTGCTTCGTACGAGCCATTTTCCCTCCAAAAGAGATCTCAAAGAAAGTTGAAATTTGCGAAGAGTGATTCACAAGAAGTAGCAACTAGCAACACTAGATGGTATTTGAATTGATGCGAAGATCCCTTAGAACTTGAAAGAATATATAGCAGCGAATTAGCGGGAACTTTTTCCCAAGGGGAGCAAAGATTGCAAATGGAGCGTTTTGGATCGTAGATTAAATCTTAATCAACGGTCTCGGTGCATTTTAAATCAAAAGCCTCGGATTACAATCCTTGTGCTTTTAAGGGGTTTTTTTTTTATCGGAGTGGAGCCAAAATAAAATTAGCCAAATTAGGATTCGTACTCAAGTTTTTTTTGGCGGCGGAAAAGTATTAATTTTTTTTGAGTTAAATATCAAAATGGTTCTAAATTTGTAATCGAGTTTCAATCTCATTCTTCAATTTAAAATGAAAAAGTATACGAAATCAAGAAGTTATCAGCCAAAAAGTAAACAAAATCACATTAATTTATATTTTATTTTTAATTAATTTAATTTTTTTAATTTACAATATTTGTTATTAATTGTTGTTTAATTAAAATCAACATTCGAGTGTTATCTTTTCAAATTTGCTCCTAGGATCACGGAGCATAATCAAACCCATTTTTTCACACCTCACACTCGAAACTCTTTGAGTGTTTTGCTGTATGATTTTCTCTTCTCCCTTCATATCATTGACGGTGCCGACCTTTTCTATTGGACCATCCAAGCGCCGCTCCATTCTCAAGTGAAGTATACGCTCCTGATTATTCATCCTATCACGGCGGCTACAGTGCATGGTGCCTCATTGGTTACATCAGCAACGCCAACCTCATCCAGTCAAACAATCAAGAGAAGGGTGCGGTGCAATACTTTTGGAAGAGAGCATCTTCCATGGTGTTTTCAACCCCGGAAAGTGGATCGATTAGTACATTTATCAATCCAACACAAGGTGATGAACAATTCAGTGTGGGTGAATTAGTTATTCAAGAGCAAGAAGGGTCGAAGGTATGTTGCATAAGCTTCTCCTTCGTTGTTAGAAATTTTGTAACAATGTGTTATTTGAATGTTTATTATTCATGCTAATTAGATGTTTTTTTAGTTCAAAAAGTATATTTATTTAAAAAATTCTGGCACAGTTATATATTGAGATGAGCAAAGTATGCTTAAAAATTGCTACTAAATACTTACACAGCATCTTCGAATCATAAGAATTGCCATCATTAAAGTATGCTTGACTCCCAGCTTTGTTTTGTAATATTTTTTTATGGTTTTAATTGGACTCATTCATTATATAATAAGGAATGTTCTTAACTTGAAAATGATTTTTTTCGGTGTCTTTAATTGAAAGTCGACGAAATTACCGATGTTGTTGTAACTAGAAAGGATGAGTTAGACGACGGACACAAGATTTGAATGTGCCATGTGAATGTTTCTAAGTCATGCTAATTATATATTTTTTAAGTCACATTAGACCTTTCACTGTGTTAATTTTGTATTATTGACTAAGAAAGAATATGTGCTCTTTTTGGTAGTATTTATGCCTTGACAAATTTTTATGAGAATAATCTTTGATTTTACTTTTCATTTACTTTCTTAGGGTAGGTTACATCAATTTGGCATATGCTTTCAATATAGTATAACTCTATTATAAAGTGCTTTATGAATCCTGAAATGGTATTAGACCATATAATGATATAAAAGAAAAAAAAGTAGAGTGATAATTGTACACTTCACTAAAGTTCAAATATCATCTCTAGATTTATCATCATAGGATTTTACTGGAAATCTTCCCAGTTTACTATATAAAGGTGTTTTGTGATTTGTGAACCTATCAAATGTATTGGTTCCTTATGTGATTAACTCATTAACCATATAAATTCAAACCAATCCAACATTCAATATATTGGGTTGGGCTAAAGTTTTGGTTAGTATTTATAGTGAAACAAATCTGTATAATATAGATGTTTTTAAAATTCAAAAAGCTCATTTATTTGAAAATTTTGGGTACAGTTAAATATTTATTTTAGATATTATTAAAGTATGTTAAGAATTTGTATTAAATACTTACTGTGTTAGGGCTAGTTTTAATTCGTATATAATTTTGCATATTGATGTTACAATTGCCGGATCATAGTGGTGTAGGTGAAGAGAAAATTTCAGTTATAGGAATGAGTTTTGGTTCGTTGCCTCTCGCACAGAAATTTTATGCAAATTATGCAAAAAAAAGTTGAGTTCATTACTAAAATCAGGAACATGAATTTCGATAAGACGCAGAATGAATCAAAGATACCGGTTAATTATCTATTTACTGCACGCGAGAAGGTTATCGAGAGTCTAGGGTGAACGCAGCAACTCGAGCAAACAGAATTGCAGCCACGAGATGCAGAGTAAGGATGTATGTCGTACTAGACAAGGAGAAGGAAAGTTGGGTTGTGTCTAGATTAGAACTGATGCATTCTCACCCGTGTTCGGCTAAGAAAGCTGTCCACTATCATGAGTACCGATAACGGACCATGCATGCTAAGTGCGTCATACGGATAACGACGAGGTTGAAATACGACCCAACAAGACGTATTTAGCACTGGCAAACGAGGTTGGTAAGTCTGTAAACCTGAATTTTTCAGAAAAGGATGTCAGAAATTACATCACACGCAATCTCCGATGCTCCGATGACAATGAGGACTTCCAAGGGATGATGAATTATTTCGTTCGAATGAAGGAGATCAATCCCAACTTCTGTTATCCCAACTTCTAATAAATTTAAGAGCGCACTATGGGTAGATGCAAGGTGTAGGGCTTCGTATGAATATTACGGAGAAGTGATGTCGTTTGACACCACTTACAGAAGAAACAGGTCTATATATTTATTGGTGAATTGTAAGAGCAGTTATTTGTTAAATTTGTCTTGTTGCCTCACAGTTGTTTTTACTCTTTTCACAGGCATGGTCTGCCATTTGCATCCTTTGTAGGTGTAAACCACCATGGAAAGTCTACTCTGCTTGGCTGTGCTTTACTTGGGAGCAAGGAGATCCTTAGTTTTGAGTGGGTGTTCACGCAGTGGGTGAGATGCGTCGGGACTGCACCAATGGGAATTATCACTGACCAGTGCAAGGCGATGGCTGGTGCTATTAGGAAGGTCCTACCTGACACTATCCACCGATGGTGCATCTGGCACATAATGAAGAAATCACAATTCAAGCTCAGTAGAAACGTTAGGTACGGAGAATTGAATGCAATGATGAATCACATTGTGTGGAATTCTCCTTCGACTGAATCATTCGAGGCTGATTGGGCTGGTTTCATCAAACAATTTAACTTAGGCCACAACAAATGGTTAGCAGGTAGGTGATTGTTAAATTATATCCCGTCTGTTGGTTTCTAGTTGCCTATTTATTCACTTCATGTTATTTTTGCTGCCTTGATTCCGTTCTTATGTTTATGCTAAGAAATGTAGCTAAGTTTTCTACCTCTATAGACAGTAGATGTTCTTTTCAATATATAAACAGATGTTTTTTTTCGTAGTGTGTCTGGATGTTTTTTTAATTTATTTTATCAGTGCGTTGGAAGTGAGGTCATCGTGTTGTTTATAAGCGGCACTCTTATGCATTTGTTTTTTCTTGGCAGACCTTTATGCGAATCGACGGAAGTGGGTTCTAATATTCTTCAAGAGTGAATTTTGGGCAGGCATGAGGAGTACACAGTGAAGTGAAAGTATGCACGCATTTTATGGTGGATACCTACATTGCAAGAGTGGGTTGGTTCAGTTCATCCATAAATACGACAATATGCTTGGAAACAAGGAGCAAAAGGAGCTGGAAGATGATGCTGCGGACTCGAAAGGAGTCATCCCATGTATAGAGAGCACGGGCATTGAGAGACAATTTCAGCAGGAATACACCAGTAGTATGTTTAGAACTCTTCAACTGGAGGTAAGAAAATAACCGATTGCGTGGTTCGATTAATTGAACAAAAGGGAGATACAATTTCTATTAAAGTGGACGAGCAGAAGGTATTCTGGGGGAAGCCTGTCTACCATACTTTCAGGGTCGAGTTTGACCCTTTGAGTCGAAAAGGTCAGTGCGAGTGCAACAAATTTGAATTCACTGGTATATTGTGTTGCCACATCCTTGCGGTCTGGTCATACTACAGAGTTGACATAGTACCGAACTGCTATGTTCTTCCTCGATGGAGTAAGAATATCATCCGTAAGCACACTTACATCAAGAGTAGCCATGACGTGGCTCGGAGTGATGAAAGCAACAACTTGTTCAGGCATCTGTGTTCAGAGTTCTATAACGTTGCGCAAGAGTTTGTTGCTTGTGATGAGGAAGCAGCCATCTTGCGAGCTACCCTTTGGAATGCAAAGTCCAAGCTGACTGATTACCGTGCCAGCATGCGTTCCACTACCGTTGCTGTATCTCAAAATACCATGCCCACACAGAGCACAGGCGGTGCTATTGTACATGACATACAGGGACCCTCAAGAGTCAAAACTAAAGGACGGTCGAAGAGTAAGAGACTTGGAGCAGAGTTGGACAAGTCAATTAAGAAGTCAATGCAAAAAAAGGAAGAGGAAATCACATCCAGTATGTGTTAGAAGCGATGTATATTTTAAATTTTTCTTACGAAATGGTGTTCTTGATTAATGTATGTTGTTCTGTTTGTGTTGTGCATCTTGTAGGATGAGGTTGACCTTTAGTCAAATAATGATCATCATGGGTCCCTTAATAAAAGATTTGAGGATTCTACTATGTGGAATTCATCGGATGGTGGCGGATTCATGCACCTGTTGAATTCTTTTAGGCATATATAGTTAGGGTTCTTGGTGTGAGTTTGGTGTCATTCTTTAGATACAACTTAATAAACTATTTCCTTTTCTGTTTTGTCACTTACAGTTATCCTGTTTTGAAGTATTCATTCAAAGAAACAAAAGCACAATTTTTGTTATCTTTTTCCCATTTATCGTTTATTAAGGTTTTAAATAAATGAATTGTCACATATTTGTTCGCAAAAATTAAATGGTTTAAATCCGCCTTGAAAACGGACGAAGAGATTCAAAAACAAAACAAAAATAGAACGCATTGACGTCTCAATGAAGTGCACGCAGTCGCTAATGCGTAACACATGAAACAAAGAAATCGTATACGAAACCATCCATTTTACAATAAGAAGAAACATCCGAGTGCCTACCAGAGACACCATCCACTTAAAATCCTACCTTCTGTAGACTGATCACGACCAAATGCCGTGCAATGCTTTAATTTCCAGCAACTTCACAATTCAAGCATTAGAAAACAGTGATAAAAAAATAAACAACGCCTCCATTTAGTTAACACCACGCTAGTTATTGGACAGAATTGCCACTTAAGCATAGACATGAACAAAAAGATTAGGTACACCGATCAGAGTTGATTCAATACTATCAATATGCAATGCATTGCGTAATGAACTAATGACATCACTAACTTGGAAACTTATTGCTTGAGAATCCTGAAATAACTAATATATGAAACCTGCTGTCGAGTATCTAAAAAAACATGAGCCACTCACTCATCAATGAAGTACTAACAAGTTCAAATGCCTTAAACATGATAAAACATAAAACAGATCCAGAACCATCCAATTTACAAAGAAAAAGAAATATCTTAATTCTTAGCTCAAGCACCATCAACTCAGAGGTTTTCGATTGATTGTTACCATCAACTTGAGAAAATCAGCAACGTGAAATCCTAAACCTGCAGTGAAAGAGGATTTATCAGGCTCACACAAAACGAGGTTAAGTTGGAAAATGCCATATTAAGCTACATAACTCTATCACAAGGAAACCATAGATGTAGTAAGGCAGGTGTCTATATTGATGTTTTCTTAGCTAGTCAAAAATTCTTCTTCCGCTGTCTTCCCCCCTTGTTTGGCTTTCTAGTGGGTAACCCTACACGCTGTAGCATGCTCTTTGTGCTTGGTGCTGTGAAAGGTGATCTCATAGCCTTAGTCTTTTTCCTTGGCTGGTTTTGGCGCACATGATGGCTGTCCAATGCCTGCAGCACCTTTCCAATTTCTGAATTATGAGGACCCATCACTATGTCTAATATGATCTCCCTCCTAAACTCCTGTACAACGTCCTGCATGGCAATTACGTGTTGAAAGGTAATTTTAAAAAAGAAAAAGAAATTGACTAGAAAGGGGTTCAACTTAATTGTTATAACATATTTAAATTCACATTGTCCCAATGCTGCAAGGGTTTATCTAAACTCCAAAACTGCATGAATTTGCTGACGAATACACTACAATCACAGCTATATGTACAAACAGAATATTATTTCCAACCATGATATCATTATCAAGTGAAGTGCTATTAAGACTATTGTTAGGTGTATTTTTAACTGACCCGTTATGCTGTTGTGGGACGTTAGGATAGAAACGAGGTAGGCCGTTCTCCGTGTGCTTATATGCGGGCATAGAGACTTTTGCCATGTCTTTAATGATTCTCCCCTGGAAATCAGCAACACGTTAGCAATCTTATAGTTTTAATTACTAAGTCTAACGGCAAACTAATTGGTTGTCATATACGTACCGCATAAGCATGTATTTTTAATCTTTCATTCTTAGGCTCTCCTGTATTCATACTATCCAGCACCCACAGCCTTTTCTGAGTAATCTCAAAGGCATACAGCCACCAATGACGATCAATACAGATTGGGGCAAACCATTTACATGATCTAGTTAGTCACCAAATAGACATAGTCGCTAAATTTCTAAAATATTTAACGTGTTGCGGTACATCCAATGAAATGAAAGCCAATGACATCTCAATTAAGTATACTCAAATTCAATGCCTGAGACATGAAAACTAAAAACCATATTTAGAACCATCCAATTGACAATTATAGGGAACATCCTATTGCCTATCACAAGGAACATCCAAGTAATAAACACGGGGTGAAAGCACTTAAACAAAAACAGCAACCTTCAAGCATTAGCCCATACAAGAACCATACAGTTTTTTCAACTAGCGCATTAACTTACCCATTTTCGCATGGAAGCTGCTATCTTGTCAAAAAATTTAGAATCATCACCGAACTGAGGACCCAGCCCCACATAACTAACGGTGGGAACCTCCCTGAAGGAATCTAAGTTCCTCTTTTGCAGCACAGTTTCCTGTTAAAAAAAGACTATTTACGTTCAGATCTCAAATCATTATTGATAAGAATTCGCAAAATTGTGCATACCAAAATTCCTGGAGGAATACAGTAAAAGTCATCCTTAAACCGCAACGATTCTGAGTCATTAAAGGTTCAACACATCTACTGAACAATCTGCATAAAAAAAAATTTAAAACGTGTTACGGTCATCTGTTTTAGCCACCATATATATTAAGAAACATATTCATTCTATCAATGTGTTAGTATATTATACTTACGTTGCTGGTGACCCAGTGTCGGGGCAGCAGTGAGCAGCAGATGTCCTCTCAGACCAATGATAGATGCTGCCTTCCATCATAGGACGCCACAACTTGACTTTGCTCCAACGATCCATTGGCTGCCCATCGTCGTACTCGTTCCTCATCATCCTCATCCAGCTTTCGCCTTTTTAGAAGTGGATGCACCTTAATAGGAGTACATTGCATATACTTCTGTTCCGTCTGAGTATTGCCCGGTGAGATTTTCTTGCTTGGTGGGCTAGGAGTCATGCAAGACAGAGTGGCTGGCATCATGGTCTGCAGTGGCCTCGTGTTCTGCAGTTGCTCAAAGTATTGCCATATTCGTTCACTCTCGAGGTCTCGGTTCGACAGGAAATTGGGATTACTGCAAGAAACGCAACCGATGTTTGAGAAATGGCAGTTGTATACGGATACAATCCCTAATTCACTAACAAGCAAAATAGACCACAAAATGAAATAGTTTTAATTAGGAGACTTGCCCGTCCAACTCCCATTCTTTATGTTGCACTAGAGCAACGGAGAGTGTTCCTGCATCGGGAACTATAGAGTAGGTGTTTCATCGGCACTTGGTTTTTGTTGGTCAACTCCTTGGTTATAGAGTCGGCACATCTGCTTTGAAAGAGGCTCATTCTCCTCATCATCATCTGTGCTAATTGGGAGATCCTTTTCGTCATATTTTTTTGGGGTGGACCTACGTGATTGGTCCTTTTTAGCCCCACCCTTTTTTCGGACAGCTCCCCTGCTAGGCTGTTTTACGTATAACGAATATGTTGTGTGAAGAAACATCCAAGCACATTCAAATGAACCTAATAAACTTAAGCAAAGCTAGTCGATGATTTAAAAGGTAGACAATAGTAATCGTATACTCACTATCAGGCTAGTTTTTTATCGTTTGGCACGTCGTGAACTTCTCCTTGTTGGAGGTGGAGATTTTGTGCATCCCCTTGGTCGTCTTTCCTTTAATACATGCTTACTCTCTCCACCGACTGACCTCCCCTATTTGAAGCAATAGCATGAACCAAATTAACAATGGCGAAGTAAGCTTGTTAACACGCTAAAGCCTTAAAACGTGCTAGAGCCTAAACTCTCCAAAATTATACACTGAACAATCTAAAATTAGTAAACAAAGATTCAAGTAACTCAGCAACATATCAGTATATCACATATAAATAACAGTACTGGAGCCTGAACTCTCCAAACTAATGTATAGGAAATTAATTTTATACAAGTTATGATCTTCATAAAAAAAGGCAAACGGAATTTATTAATGGTCATTGTGTCTTATCAGCATGACGAACATGCAGCATTCACATGTTTTGTTCCCTTTCAGCTTATACTTCTCGACTGCCTTGTCGAACCACTTCAGGATTTCCAACTACCAGTTGAATCTCCGTGGATCAGAAACATCTAACACGGGGTAGATGTGCCATGGAGAAAGTACCTGTTGAGTGGTGGGACACAAGAACATCTTCATCACCACTAGTATGTAATATCTCTTGAACTCCATCCTATCTGATTCTGTGGCCATTGGACAACTGTAAACTAAATTTCAGAGCTCGGTTGTTGTCCGTCTATGGAACCGATTTTTGATGGCGACGTGGCACGGATTACTGTCATCCAGTACTGGAAATGGATCCCCTACAACATGTTCATGTGTTATTCCATGTTAATATGTATGCATAAGCAAAGATATTTACACCAGCTCGCCTATGCAAGACTAGGTAAACAAGATAGCAGAAGTTACCTCGGGACGGAATGCCGAAAACCTTCCCGATTAACTCGGCATTGAGGCAGATGTTGCCAATGTCGAGTATAAAAGTTCTCGGCTTAACTTGATATGACTTAGTTAGGTGAACCATGATGGCTTACTTTACCGACCAATTTGGAACAAGCCTTAAGAATCTGAAACCAATCTCATCAATCTCTGCAAGCTTCTCAACAGAGTTATTTTTTGACAGCCTGCTCATCATGTCATGTATGTAGCTGGGCGAGCACGGGACTCTAACAATTTCTGGTAATTGTTACACTAGTTGTAAGTCACACATAAGATAATGCCGAGTTTTAAAATGTGAATGGTAGACATGATTTTACCTTTTTCCCCATGTTGGTTGGGTTTTACTGCAAATCAATCCTGCTGCGGTCTCACAAGGAACAACCCTTTAAAACTGCATATAGAAAAATAGCAACAATTTCACTATCCATAATACAATCATTTCACCATCCGAAACACAAATCAGCCAACGTTTATTATAATTTCACCACCCAAAATCCGAAACACAATTAAGAAAACAACAACAATCAATTACTAATCAAAGTCAGAAGAAAAAATAAATGATTTCCTCATGTTGTAATTGGCTTCTAGTAAAAAAAGTGGTTTAGACAAACATTAACAGATGATTTGTACCATTAAAAGAATTGGAAAATTCACACGGTTGACGGGCTAAAATTCACATAGAAACATGGATCCACTATTTAGGCCAAAAAAGAGGGCCACATATAATGTCCCTACAATCAAATCTTGTTTGTTTGTGATGGTGAAAGGATGTGAAATATAATAGAAACATCATATAGTTTATTTGGTTGATGGCCTAATTGAGTATGAAGATATTTTACACACCATCTATTGTTCTTAGAAGAAGAGAGAAAAAAAACAAGTAGCGACTGTACACTATAATTACCATGTAATCACCTTAGTTCAGCAAGTAGTTAACTAACAATGTAATAATTTACAAATATTACAGCATCTATGTGTCATGGTCCCAAATGGTACCAACTTCAAATTTTAGGAGTCAACAACTTAGTTTTTTAATTTGAAAAAATAGCTATTTGAACAGTGATTATTCAATTCTTACCTGAAGTTGATGTCTTTAGAATTATGGCTATTCTCTAATAATTAACAAGGCCTTCAAAGGCTGAAAAAGTAGGCAAAATTAAAACAATAATAAATAAACAAGTAAATAAGTAAAAAGAAGAAGAAGAAGAAGAAGAAGAAGAAAACAGCAGTGCCAATTTCAAAATCAAACCCATCTGCAACCGCCAATCAAATCATAAACATAGAGAGATTGAGAGAAAGAAACTCTTTTTTCCTCCCTTTGATAATCGAAATATGATGCAACATAACATCACCATCTTATGACAAATCAGAAGAAAACATAAGAAAATTTCCATACTTTCAAGAACTTCTCAACTTCTGAATTAAAGAGAAAACAATCTATTTATAATAATTTAACAAATCATACACTTAAATCTCTAAAATTATTCAACAAAAACATCCAGTAATTTTTCAATATCAAAGAACATCTCATATGAACACCATTCCTGGTATCTAAACCAAAGAGCAGAACAAAAACATCTAAACTCTAACAACTACAATTACAATATCCAACCCAAATAAAAGCAACATCTAATCTCTACCAATTGCAACATCCGAGCAAAACTTCAACAACATTTGATTTCTAATTGAAGTAATGCTATACTTTCATTATTCTTTATGGAATGCTGGGCATCGTGCCTCTTTAGAAATGGCATGTTATAAGAGGATATATGGACCATTTTTATTTCAACACTAGTATTCTATTACTTCATCATACCATGACCCTGGCCCTTTACTTTTTTATTTTCATATATTCCCTTTTAGAGAGTTTAATCAGAATCCACCCAAATTCAATTAGGGATCAAAAAACATACTTACTTGTGATTGATGAACGGATTTTTGTGTGGTAAAGAAATTCACAAATGAGTCCTCGTTGAAAGTATAGCTTCTAAACCAACAGGAATCCTTTCATACAAAAGATTGTTTGTCACAAGTAACAAATCCTATGAAAATAATAACCGAAGTATTCAAACCTCGGGTCGTCTTTCAAGGAATTGCAGGAAAGTGTATTTATTATTGGTTATGAGATTTTCTGAGAAATTTTGGAATGAGGAGTGGAAAAATAAATAATTATAATTTAGAGCAATCAAAATTAACAAGAGGTTTTATATAATTAAAATAAAAAGCCTTGACTAGGAGAAGATTAATCGGAAGTTCTATCCTTGTTGGATTTCTCAAGATTAATAATAATAGGTTGTTGTTTCTACTTAGTTAACCCTCAACGAATGAAGGAAAGTCAATTAGTTGAGCCAACTTCTATTCACAAGTCCTAATCTTCTCCCTTGGGAAGGATTAGCGTTAGCAACTAGAGAGCTAGCCAACAACTTCCAGTTACTATTTAACTATTGAGTTTTCCAACTCAAGGGTCTCCAAATATTAATCTAACTCCAACGCCAAGCTGGAAGCCTACTCCATTGATATGGATGCCAATTTCGCATTCATGTGAAGGGAATAGAAAGAAGACATGGTAATTAAACTCAATTGAAATTAATCAGCAAATAAAGAAATTAAATAGAAAAATACTTTTTGCATTAATAAATTGACAAGATAAGAAGATAAACTAAAGTAATAGAATAAATAAAAGTAGAAAAGAAACTAAATTAAAGGAACATTGAATCTGGAATTCGGAATAAATAAACCTAAACCTAAGAGAAATCCTAAATCCTAAAACCTAGAGAGAAGAGAGAGCCTCTCTCTCTAGAAACTACATCTAAAACCTAAAATTACGTGAATGAAAAGTGTCTCCTTGATTCCTCCACTCTGCAGCCTCTAATGTGTTTTCTGGGCCGAGAACTGGGTCAAAAACAGCCCAGAAATCGCTGGGGGCGAATTCTGATGCGCTAAATTTTTGCAGATGCACGCGTGCATGTCACCTAGCTGTACGGTCACTATGGCATATTATATATCATTTCGAAGTCCCGGATGTTAGCTTTCCAACACAGCTGAAATCACCTCATTTGGACCTCTGTAGCTCAAGTTATGATCAATTTAGTATGAAGAGGTCAGGTGGACAGCTCAGCAATTCCTTCAATTTCTTGTATTCCTTCCACTTTTGCATGCTTCCTTTCTATCCTCTAAGCCATTCCTTCCCTATAAACCCTGAAATCACTTGACATACATATCAAGGCATCGAATGGTAATAAGAGAAGATTAAAATTAGCAAATCTAAGGGCAAAGAAGCATGTTTTCAATCATAGCACAAAATCAAGAAGGAAAATATAAAACATGCGAATTCAATGAATAAGTGTGAGAATAGTGGATAAAATCTACTCAATTAAGCACAAGATGTACCACGAAATAATAGTGCATCAAACCTCCCCACACTTAAACATTAGCATGTCCTCATGCTAAGCTCAAAAGAGACTATAAAGAGTGAAGGCAAAATGGTAGGATGTATGAAATGCAACCTATTTGTATGAATGTAGCTAAATGTGAAATGCTTCTACCTACTTGGTTAAAAGTAAATAAATATTTTAAGAACAAATATGAACTGTATTTCACTAATTTAAATCATAAAAATGAAGTACAAATGGACTTGCAGAAGAAAATAGCTCATGAAAGTCGGAAACAAAGAATTCAGTATCGAACCCTCACTGGAAGTGTATACACTCTAGTCACTCAAGTGCTTGAGGTTCGATTTTCTCAATTCTCTACTAATCTTGCTTTCTAAGACTTACTATTCTTCTACCAATCATCAAAGAATTAATGCACAGATACACATATCAAGAGGTCTTTTAAGGGTTGTAATGGGGTTAGGGTCAAGGTAGGATTATATTTGGTCAAGTGGACTAAAATCTAAATCCTTAATTAACCTAAACTTTCCACCTAACTTAGGACAATCCATGTAATCATAATATAAAGCCCAACTACCCATTAACTATCTTTTGTCACATATTCATGCATCCAATTTGAGTACAGTACATATGCATTGCTATCACCATTTACTTTGGGGGCATTTTGTCCCCTTTTTATTATTTGCTCTTTTTTTTCATAATAATTTTTCTTTCTTTTGTTTTTCTCAATGCACATGATTAAGGTATTGAATGCATGAACATATTCTCAACATTCTTTCATATTTTCACAAAAGTCTAACATACTCAATTCCCAAACCAAACATTTCCAAACTCAATTTCTCCACACTTAATTCATGAGCACTCTCACTAGTCTAAACTAACCAAGGATTCAAATTAAATATATTATTATTTTCCGCTTAGAGTTAATGATGTGCTAAAGTAAAGAATAAAAGGGGTAAAATAGGCTCAACTTTGGTTTGTAAAGGATAATGAAAGGGTACGGTCATATGGGTATGTGAGATATAGTGAAACGAAGGCCTCAATTACATAAGTGCATGCATACATCAAACAATGGAAATATAGAATTAAGCAAGACAAAGATCACAATTATAGAGAGAACAACATACACCAAAACAAAATATTGGTTGATAAAGTGCAACCAATCGAATAGGCTCAAAATCTCACTGGTTTTGTGTGTTCGAGCTCTAAACCATGTTCCAATATAATATTCCTTCAAATAAGTTTAACAAAAATTTTAATTCAAATTAGTGAAATGCTGTAAAATAGTTTCTTGAAAAGAAAATATCACTTCAACCAAGGGGTGGTAACATATGCACAAAATGTAACAAACATGCAGCCAAACATGCAAATGCAACAACTAATTACAAAGAAGAGTAAGAATTGGTGTTGAAAAGGAAGTAACTAACCCACAGAAGTCGGTATCGGCCTCCCCACACTTAAAGATTGCACTGTTCTCGGTGCATGCAAAGATGTGCAAGTAGACGGGTTGCTCTAACTGATGCCTTTCTCCAAAGATCGTGCAGCAGACTTGTTTATTGCTTTAATTAGAAACTTTTCCTTTTTCCTCTTGGTGGCCATCCTGAAAGAAGAGAAAAAAGAAGGAAAAGAACCCACAAGCAAAGATATGAAAAGAAATAAAACATATGTGAGTTAGTGCCAAATAATAAGGTTCTCAACTACATGGGAGCTACAACATGTAAGTGAGAAAAAACAATAGAAGCACAGGGCATGTCAACTAAATAGCAAACAAGTCAAGAAGCACCCAAAGTAATACAAGAAATATGCAACAATTGAGTAAGAAATTTTTAACACCAATGTGAAAATAACAAACATAGAAAAGAAAAGGAGAAGAAACAATAAAGTTAAAATGCCATGAATGCGAGTATGCAAATGGAACAAATAGAAGAAAAGAAAGGGAATAAGGAAGAGAGGGGAGATGAAGAAAGTAAGAAAGGAGGAGGATAGAAGAAAAAAGAGAGAAGAAAGAAGGAGAAATGATAAGAGAACAAGAAACAGATGCGACGCGCGCACATGCATCACGCGTATGCGTGAAAACTGAAATGGCCATGCGACGCGTAAGCGTCGTCCACGCATACGCGTGACCTCTGGTCATGCGAAACGCACGTTACCAGCACCAAGGCAGCACACCTCTCGGCCAAATCACTCATTAACGCCGATTTTGCACACCACGCGTACGCGCCGCTGACACCTACGCGTGGGTTGACTAAAATACAGATGACGCACATGCGTCGCTTACGGTTGGCTCGTGCGCAAGGCACCCTTCCTGCGCAGCTCCCGCGTAACTTGCTATAAGTTTTAGCGTCGCATGTGACGCGTGCACGTGGTTCACGCGCACGCGTGGAACGCACTTTCTCTCTCTCTCTCTCTCTCTCTCTCTCTCTCTCTCTTTTAAATATAATGCAAGTGATGATGCAGAATGTATGAATGAATACTGATAAAAATAAAACAAAATAAAACTAAGAATGAAAAGGAACGATCATACCATGGTGGGTTGTCTCCCACCTAGCACTTTTAGTTATTGTCCTTAAGTTGGACATTTCATGAGCTCCTTGTCATGGTGGTTGTGCTTGAACTCATCCAGGAATCTCCACCAATGTTTGTAATTCCAATGGCCTCTGGGATCCCAAACTAGGCGCAAAGAGCCTTCAAGCAAGTTAAAGCAAGTGATAAGGCCCCAAGAGTGTTGGTTGCTAGACTGAATTCCGGGGTCCCAAACCTTGCTTTTGCACCCGTCTTTGTGTTGATCACCATTGTTCCAACCGGGTAGCAAACAATCTGAATTCTCACTGAAGCGGCCAAACAACTTCCTAGACCCATTCAATTGAGCTCTACACCAACCTTTGCACTTCAATTTGGAGCATGCAACCATATCGAACCTTGCCTGACAACTCCTACCACTAACTATCTCCCTCTTACTCTTAATGCCACAAAGATCTCTAAGTTAACCATCCGTCTCCAGTAGCTCATATTCAAGTTAGAAGGTAAAGGTTAAGGACAAGAGTTTTATCCACTTGAATATTGTATTGGATGGTAATGGCTTTGGGAGAGGTGTTTCCAATGATTGTGCAAGCTCCACTCCCTTGTGCTCTTCTTTGAATTCTTCCACCTCCTTGCAAGCCTCGTCAACTTCAACTGCTTCCTCTTGGTAGCTTTCTTCCAATTCAATCTCTTCTTTATTGCCTACCAAGGGCATGGGAGGCTGTGCTTCTTCTTCTTTAATCTCCATCTCTTGATCAACCTCGGCAAAGTCTTCAACCATGATATGCCTTGGAGGTTGTACACCCTCCTCAACATCAACATCAAGCTTATTGGAAGAATGCTCTACAATTCGAGATTGCCGTGGAGGTTCAGCGTCTCCAAAGTCTTCAACCACTTCTTCCTCTTCAACTATTACGGCTTCCTCCACTTGTTCCAATACAAAGTCACGTTCCTCATTATCCACTGGAGTTTCTAGTGTCTCTTTCATGCTACGCTCTTCATTTGATTCCCCACATGCAGCCATGGGGGCACTTTGGGTACCCATGTATTGGGATGCTAATCAATTTACTATCTTGGTCAAGGTAGCCGTGAGTTCTAGTACCTTCTTATCCATCCTTTCTTGCCCTTGAAGAAGTACACCAAGGGTTTCATTCATTAGAGATTGTGGTGGTTGGAAGGGTTCATCGCATGGGAAGAATGGTTCATGACGGGAAGGTGGTTCTTCTTGATAAGTATAAGGAGATGGTGTATATTGAGGTGGTGGTTCTTGGGAGTAATTGTGTTGGAATGGAGGTGGTTCTAAGTATGGTTCATAAGGCTCTTGGTATGGTGGGTAAGGATTGGGATCATATGGGGGTGTTTGGTGGTAAGGTGCTTGTGAGTATGGTGGTTCAAAATTATGTTGAGGATGGGGTTCATAAGCGTATGCCGGTGGTTGTTGATAATCAAAAGAGTGCTCACCATAGCCGTTATCTTGGTATGCTTCTTGGAATGGCTCTTGATCATAGTATGTTGGTGGAGGTTGTTGCCAAGAGGGTTGATCAAATCCTTGTGGCTCTTCCCATCTTTGATTCTCCCATCCTTGATGCATATTCTCATTGTAATCTCCTCTTCCTGCAACATAATTGTAACCAAACTCATAGCCAAAGGGGTGAGAGTTCATAGTAGCTAAAGAAAATAAAAACTAAAACTAGCAAAAATAAGCAACTAATTCCTAAACTAACAAAAACTAACAAACAAGCAAAAAGAAATATTTACAATAACCAATAATAAGGCACACGTTTGCAATCCCCCGGCGACAGCGCCATTTTTTGATGAACGGACTTTTGTGTGGTAAAGAAATTCACAAATGAGTCCTCGTTGAAAGTATAGCTTCAAACCAACAAGAATCCTTTCATACAAAAGATTGTTTGTCACAAGTAACAAATCCTATAAAAATAATAATCGAAGTATTCAAACCTCGGGTCATCTCTCAAGGAATTGCAGGGAAGTATATTTATTATTGATTATGAGATTTTCTGAGAAATTTTGGAATGAGGAGTGGAAAAATAAATAATTATAATTTAGAGCAATCAAAATTAACAAGAGGTTTTATGTAATTAAAATAAAAAGCCTTGACTAGGAGAAGATTAATCGGAAGTTCTATCCTTGTTGGATTTCTCAAGATTAATAATAATAGGTTGTTGTTTCTACTTAGTTAACCCTCAACGAATGAAGGAAAGTCAAGTAGTTGAGCCAACTTCTATTCACAAGTCCTAATCCTCTCCCTTGGGAAGGATTAGCGTTAGCAACTAGAGAGCTAGCAAACAACTTCCAGTTACTATTTAACTATTGAGTTTTTCAACTCAAGGGTCTCCAAATATTAATCTAACTCCAACGCCAAGCTGGAAGCCTACTCCATTGACATGGATGCCAATTTCGCATTCATGTGAAGGGAATAGAAAGAAGACATGGTAATTAAACTCAATTAAAATTAATCATCAAATAAAGAAATTAAATAGAAAAATACTTTTTGCATTAATAAATTGACAAGATAAGAAGATAAACTAAAGTAATAGAATAAATAAAAGTATAAGAGAAACTAAATTAAAGGAACATTGAACCTGGAATTGGGAAGAAATAAACCTAAACCTAAGAGAAATCCTAAATCTTAAAATCTAGAGAGAGGGGAGAACCTCTCTCTCTAGAAACTACATCTAAAACCTAAAATTATGTGAATGAAAAGTGTCTCCCTGATTCCTCCACTCTGCAGCCTCTAATCTGTGTTTTCTGAGCCAAGAACTGGGTCAAAAACAGCCCAGAAATCGTTGGGGGCGAATTCTGATACGCTGAATTTTCGCAGATGCACGCGTGCGCATCGCCTAGCTGTACGGTCATTATGGCAAACTATATATCATTTCGAAGCCCCGGATGTTAGCTTTCCAATGTAACTAAAACCGCCTCATTTGGACCTATGTAGCTCAAGTTATGATCGATTTAGTACGAAGAGGTCAGGTTGGACAGCTCAGCAATTCCTTCAATTTCTTATATTTCTTCCACTTTTGCATGCTTCCTTTCTATCCTCTAAGCCATCCCTGCCCTATAAACCCTGAAATCACTTAACACACATATCAAGACATCGAATGGTAATAAGAGAGGATTAAAATTAGCAAATCTAAGGCCAAAAAAGCATGTTTTCAATCATTGCACAAAATAAGGAAGGAAAATGTAAAACATGCAAATTCAATAATAAGTGTGAGAATAATGGATAAAATCCACTTAATTAAGCACAAGATGTACCATGAAATAGTGGTGCATCAGTGATCAAGATTTTGCAACACTCTGAAAATAGGAAAAACATGCAGCTGCCATATTTGCCAAGGACCAGTGATGCTCCAAAATTGTATTACCTGAGCTGTACAACTTGGAAAGAACATCCATTCAATTAAAACTCACACGAACCACTACAAAAAAACGCTGTCCAATTCCCTTTTCAAAACATGCATAGGAAGTCAAAGAAAACATCTACCATACTTACCAATTAGTGAGTCGAAAGGAGGATTCCAGGCTGGAGAAGTGGAGGTCCACCGACGGACGGCGCGGCTGCACCAGGAAGCTTCGGTGGCACCGGGAAAACCCGCATGCAACAGCAGAATGGCGTCGCTCTGGTTTTGAGTGTGGAGGCGCGATGGGTGAGGAGGCTAGACGCGGGTCGAAGCGTCTGGAGAAGAGAGGGAAGAGGGTTGCGCTCAGGTAGCTTGAGTGGATTCACGATGGGCAGAGCCGCTAGGAGCAGCGTCGCGGTGACCGAAGAAGAGAGGGAAGAGGGTTGCGCGATGTTTTCAGAGGCGTGGCACAGGTGTAGATGATTTTTAAATTCTGTGTGGTAAAACAGTGAAAGGAAGGTAGGGTTTTTGGGGAGGGTGAATATGGTTTACCCTGGGTCAATTGTGGATGGTGTTGATGTGTATTGGGCTTTCGGGTCCCAGCCCAGACACATTTGGCTAGGTTTTGGCTGATATGCTCTTGGTTTCCTAGCATTGTTGATTTAAAATTGCTTTAATTTTGTTCCTAAACTTAATGGCGGCCATCCTTGAAGTAACTTCCAACAATAGATTGATGACGTGATTGGATGGAGACCACGCTGGACATGAAACGTTCCTTTTTTTTCTTTACCACTCACACCATCATTCATCACAGCACCACCATACACCACCATCACCTCTTTCTAACAGGCACTACTTCCAACATCATCATCACCACCACATTAAAAAACCACAATTCACTCTACTATCGACTCTGCTCTTTTTCTTCTTACATTCTCTCTCTCTCTCTCTCTCTCTCTCTCTCTCTCTCTACAACTTTTGATCTATCGATCTACCTTTTTCTGTCATCACCATCTCTCATTTTCACCATGTTGAGTTAAGAAATTAACTAAATTAATTAATGATGACAAACATTATTTTATTGGGCAAATTAACCAATTAGTGTTTATTATTTCTGATCAAATGTTGCAGGCCAAAATTTCTTATTGCAGTAGCCCAGTAAGATAGATAAGAAAACCAAAGTTGGTGGGCTACAAAACAATAACAGGTCAAAGGAATCAAAGTAATAAAATCAGATGGGCCAAAGGAATCAAACAGGGCTAAATGAATCATAACCGACCCAAGCCTGAATTCATCTTTCAAGCCAATCCTTCCAATTTCCTTCTAGTAAAGCAACGTTCACTTTTTTTCTTTGGTTAGAACTCAGAGAAAGAGAGAGAAAGCTTAGTTTCTAAGCTGTTCACCAAAGAAGAAAGAAATAGAAGAATTAAGCAAGAAAATCAGAGGTCAGATCACTCAAATCAAACCACATCAAGCTAAGGCAGAAGTTAAAGGTAACTTATTTCCTCTTGCATGCATCGTGTTTTCTTCTCCTCTTTCCCAACTCTCTGCCACTACAAATTGGGATAAATGAAGAAAGTAACCTCTGTTAAGCTCTGCTGCAAATTTATGGTCAAATTTATGTCTTGGGGACCAAGTAGTATTTCAATGGCTCAGAGCTGGTTTACCATTGAAAGATTGTTTCCCTTTGCTTCTCTGAGGCTTTTGGTCAAGCAAGAGAAAGTCAGACTTAAACTTCTAATTTGGGGATTAACTGGAAAAGAGTGAGATGGTAAGTTGGTAGCACACAGCTCAAGGAGTTGACCTAGAAGAGAGCAACTCAGCAACATACAAGGAGATACAAAAGAAGATTATTCATTACTCTGAAACCAATGAGAGATAACCAGTGTTTTGAGATTTATGTTCTGAGAAGAGTTCTCTGAAGAAGTTCATCAACTTGGACAGTGCTTCCTAGTCAAAGGAGCATTCCGCCAGAATGAGGAACTAAATCAGAGGCAAGCAAATCTGGTTTATCACATAGCAAAGAGGCTGTTGAAGCATCAATCTCCTTCATGTTTTACAGATTGTAATTTTCTTTTTAATGTTTATCTTTCTGTAATTTCTTAAGGTAAAGGGCAGAATGAGAGAGCTCAAGTGAAAAGTCTAAGAGTGATACACTTGAGTGAAAAGTCTAGAGTGATTTTAGATTTCTTTAGGTTGATTCTGTGTCTTGTATCTTGTTCTTGTGAGGTACCCCTTTCTTAGTTGGGTGAGCACTAAGAGTGAAAGAGTTAGGTATTAGCATAGCCAAGTCAAGTTAGAATAGAACTTGAGAGTGAAAGGATTGTGTCAATCTTGTGAAATTTGTGTATGTAATACTTTAACTATAGTGAAAATTCCACCACTGTTGTGGTGGAGACTGGATGGAGGTTGCATTGCACAAGGCAATTGAACCAGGATACATGATGGTGTCAGCTTCTCTCTTTTCTGCTCTGTTCTGTTTTCTGATATTCATAAGACAAAATGAAATTGTCTCATAAATTTTTCTCTGCTGAGTTCAAATAGATTCAGACTGAAAGTTTGTTTTAAAGGGTTATTTAATTAAAGTAAAAGAAGCTCATAGATTCAACCCCCCTTCTCTAAGCCTTCTACAACATTCACACCATTATGCCTTTCTCTTGTCCTAAATAGCAAACATCATCAACTCAAACAACAATAATCACAAAAGGGAGACAATGGGCCATAGAAGATAAGAGTGAGGCAGAAAGAGACACAGAGAAGACAAGAGAAAAGCGTAGACAGCGAGCAGGTCGAGTGATGTCATGGACGAAATCCAGCAAAAAAGCTCCTCGGGACAACATCGTCTCTCTTTGGTAGGAGTCGTGGTGGTCAAAAAACAGAACACATCGAAACTTCAGGCGGAGATCGATGTAGCAGAGGGGAGGAAGGCAATGCAAAAGAAACATGACGAGATCCAGGACAACAGTAAAATTGTGAGGTCAGAGTGGAAGAGGAGATAGCAACGGCGGTCGGCAAGCTTTAAACATCATCACAACACCTCACTATCAACTAAGGAGCAGCGCCTAAGTTCCTCTGAAGTCGAAGGATGTGATACCGGGTTGCAACTAAAGTCCTATCTGATTGGGTGCATTTCCAAGGTTGGGTCATTGTTGACTTGATCCATTAGTTTTTTTTTTTTTAACAAATACAAAACAACATCGTTTCAATACAAGCGTGGCAAACGATTGATGGAAAGTGTTTCAAGTGTTTCAGGGACGATCAGTGTTAAGTTTAGGGATATATTTGGGATAATTTTAAGTTCAGGGACAAATTCAAAATTCAATTGCAAGTTCAGAAACCACTTTAAGATTTATTTCGCTTTTTTTTACAAAAAAATAATATTAATAAAACATTGATTTATGAAGAACTTAAAGCAAACAAATAAAATGATTAAAATCTAGAAAACACTTATATACTTTTAAGAACTTTACCCGTTTCATCTTAATAGTGAATGGGTTTTCCATATCAAGAACTTTACCCGTTTCATCTTAATAGTGAATGGGTTTTCCATATCAAGTTCTAAAATGTCATTATTCTTTGAATGTAATAAGTATGTATAATATACTTTGCATAAAGCAAATTAGCTATTGTGACCATTTTTCGAAATTTTGTATGTGATAAAAAAATATTTTTAAAATTTAAAAATAAATTTTATCATTCTGCTATCAGACCGACTATATTTTATAGTACAAAATGTTGGACACTCAAAAGAGAGCACGAACATAAGTGTAGCAGAGATGAAAATGTTGAGATAGATGAGTGGTTATACATCATTGAATGAAATAAGGAACGAAGATATAAGAGAAAAAGTTGGAATAGTACCTGTTGTAAAAAAGATGGTAAAATTACGTCTCAGATAGTTTGGACATATGAAAAAAAAATCGACAAAATACCTATCTAATAAGACAATACTTTGTTGTTATTGTTTTGTTTGACAGTTTCTTGAAATTTCGTGAACAACAGAACAAGCAAATGAAACAAAAGAAACTAGTACATCCTTGAATCTCTGAATTCTAAAGCAATGTATCTTATGTGTATGTACATTGTGCAATAACAAACAACAATTAAAGCCCTTGTTAGAAACTCTTCTTGCAAGGTTAAAAGGGATACAAAAGCAAACAAAAATTCAAGGGGTGTGTGTAGTACATCGTTAATCATATTCATACCCAGTTACTGGATAAGGAGAAGTCATGAAATCTAAAAGAAAGTTCCCCGGCTGTGTCTCTGGCGAGGCGGGGCGAACCAACAGGGGTGATATCACTTGAATCAGATTCATTGGGAGGCAATGGAAGAGGATGGTGTGTAGGAGGAGACAAGACCCTGAATCGATTGCTCCCTCCGCTTGAAGAAGCCAACGCTCGGTCCCAAAGGAAGACATGAAGAAGGATTGGAACTCTGGTGTGTCGGTGTAAGGACAGCTTCTGGCTTAGCGAAACTGTGTCGAAACATCGAATGGCACCGGTTGAAGAGACCATCCACGGAAGCACTTTTTGATTTGAAACTCTTGAGATAATCAACAATCTACAAGTATCTGTTGCTAGTTTATAGAGATTGCTTAGCACTGACCTTGTTGCAGGCACGTTTTCTTGATTAGTAACCGATGAAACAAATATAAATCCCTGTAACATTATAAACAAAAACTATTAGCTAAAGCCTTAAGCAGGCTTATAGATTATTTATAGAATAAGCTAAGATAGAAACCTCTTCTGTACGACTAATTGCAAAACCAAGCTTTGAATCATCCTCTTTTAGTTTTATCTCAATAGAGAACTCTCCTCCAATTGGAGCATACCAGAGGCGAACGGCACGAACAACGCCGATGTCTATTCCGTGGTAATCCTCAAAGCCATAGAGGCTTGCATTTGCTAAGTTAGATAAGTCAGATAATGATCCTGCATTCACAGTGGAAGAAGCTGTCTCTCCAGATATCTGTCACACAAGAAAGGAAAAAAAGAAGGTGATTCTAAGTAACATTATTGTATAACATAATTTTGGAGGGAATGGTAACCGATTAACCGCTACCTTAGTAAGAAGGGACTCAGTTTGAATGTTCATGAAGACAATGGGGACTCCAGAAGCTTGAGCTGCATTAAGCCAGGCATTTGCTCTGGCCAGGGTGTCATCGAGATCATTGTAACGAGAAGATACTCTATCTGAAGCCTTTGGAAGGAGTAACATGGAAAGAAAGTTGCTGGAATTTGGGACTGATAGCATTTCTTGCATCCTCCTTTCCCATGGAAAGGAAACAAACCCATCCTGTAGCTTTGTTCTCGTAAGTGCATTTACCATCCTAGTCGATCTAGAAGCTTTAAATGTTCAAATTGAAAACAATACAAAATAGTTAAACATGTTGAATCATCTTTTGACTTAACAAAAGCAAAGTCACGGGGTCTGCGCAACACGTGCAATGCATGAATGATGAATTCAACAAAATTTGGTGCATCACTTTTTAGGTAAAATTTGATTAAATTATAATCTAATATATTATTTTCCAATGAAAATAACTTGACTAAATAATGACCTAATTAAATATAGAAGTAGAAGTACATTGGCGATGGCGGGGAAGGTAGTGCGTAAATTGCTTGCTTGAATAAAGTGAACCAAAATTAAAACATAATTACGTAACTTAACCTAAAAGTCAAAAGAAAAGAGAAGGTACCTTGAAGGTCGAAGCATTCAGCTTCGGTTCGATCCACGAAGCCGACGACGTAATTGGGATCGGCGATGGAGCGAAGGACGAAGTTCTTCTTAGAAGCAGAGTCACTTGGAACGATGCAAGCCTGAAGCTCGGAGAATTCGTCGGGTCCTCGCCTGACCCGAACCACTATGGAGGTGTCCTTCTTCTTGTACGAGTCCTGAAGGATCTTATTGACGCCACTCTTTCCGTTCTTGAACGGTGACTTGAACCGGACCAAGGAACTCACGGATCCTCCGATTCGGATCTCCTCGACGATATCGCCGGTTTGAAGCATGTCGCCGGTCCACTCGTCGGCTTTAGAGCTTCCCTTGATGCAATCTATGGACAATACTTTCGGGTCTCGTGTCGGTGAATCGGAGCTGCTCTGTGCTGTTGATGCCTTGTCCATGGTCATGTTAGTTTTAACTAACCACTCAAACAGAAATTGAATTGCGTTTGTGTTAATTATGTTTGATTAGCCAGGGTTTCGTTGGTTAATCACTTCACTAATAAGTAATAACAAGTTTTGGTGAAGAGGAATGGAAAGAGATAAGTAGGAGAAGCTTAGGTATGGAACCGCTTCGCTTCAACTATAAAAGGAGATTCATGAAGGAGGAGCATTTAATTCGAAAGTCAAAGAATCTATCGGGTTAAATGGGAAACTAGTTTCTGGATTATTTTCGTTTTATATTAAAATGATTGGAAAAATAAAAAGAAGAAAAATAAATTAGTCCAACACGTATCCACTATCCACAAGCAATACATATAAACCTTCTAATTTGTGGAAAAGTATAAGATCCAAGTCCAAGAGACCATGATGGAAATTTTATATGTAGACTTAGACCGGCTTCTTCTTAAGTTCTTATATTCTATGCATTGTTATTTTTATATCTGTTTTAGATTTTGTACTAATGAAATAATACAGGAGAAAAGATTCCCTGTATTTTCGTGCATGTATAATATTAGTATCAATGCAAGTTGTTAAAGTAGTTGGTTTTTGCTTCACACTTCATTTTAATTCTAAAATATAAGTTTCCTACAATCATTTGTGACGATTACAGACTTATGTTAACTTGTTAAGTGAAGCATTGCTATGTTATTAGCGACGGTTTCGTACATAGTTATCAATTTGGCCTGACCTGCTCCGTCAGATAAAAAATTCAATCATCTAATTATTAATTCGTGTTAGATCATTGTTTAGAGCAATGCTAGGGGCCAGCAATTTTTGTGATTGTTAGCCATCAACTAGCCATCAATGATGATTTGATGGTGTGAGATTGGTGTGAGATTTCATCCAATGGCTCACCTTCTTTTGCTGGTTACATGCTGGCCAAAATTCAATAAAACTGCTGGCCCCCTAGACTTTTCCCATTGTTTAAATGGATCCAGTAATTAATCCAATTAAATTTTAATCAAATCTGATAAAAATAAATTAAATTCGACTAAAATCGGTTAAAACTAACTCGGTCAAAATTCGATAAAATTCTGTTAAACTAAAAAGTATTATTTTCTATACATAATATTTTTTATTAAATATATTGCATAAATAAAATAAAATTATATTTATAAATTTTTTTATTAATTATAATATATTTTTTATTTCTATGATTATTATTTTATTTTTTATAAATATTTAAAAAATAATAAATATAAACTAATTGATGAGTTATTAAAATTTAAAAATAATAATTAATATAATACAAAATAAAACTAAAAAATATTTATTATAAAAATAAAAAATTAAATTAAATTTTATATAATTATTTAATTATGATAAAACTAATTAATTTAATCTGTGATCTACATTAAACTAATGAATTAGTAACCTAATAATTTGACCAGTTCGATTCTGATATCACCCCGCCTTGAGTGAGAAATTCCTAGGTTTTATTTGTATTTTAATTAATTAATTGTCTTTTACATTAGTTATTAGTAATATAGGTTCTTATTATGAGAGTATCTCGAACACTGAGAAAGGTTGAAGGTTTAAAACCGCAATGAAACTATACGAGTGTGTTTTTTTTTTACCTAAACGCGTTGTAATCTTTTAATTATGCGTTTGTTTTCTTAGTCAAATGAGTTTTAGTTATTTGTTTTTAACTTCTTAATTAAAGTGTGTAATGTGCTCCATGCTTTACTAATTCAACAAACCAATTTTGGTTTATTATTTACACTGTAGGCATAAAGTGTTAGTTGTAGTTAATAATAGCGTGTATATATATAAGACGGAATTTTTTTAATGAAGTACTAGTTAGTCTTATTCGCATTCTTTACTAGTAACTGTATGTGAAATGCTAAATCTTCTTTCTTTTACACGTTTGTACACCTAGACATGAGATTAGCTACCATTATGTTATTATGTTACGTGTATATTAAAATTAACTACTAAAATTAATTACTAATATAATATATATTAGTATATAAATATACATTAAAAATAAATTAAAATATACATGTAACGACTAATTTTGACGTACCAATAATATTTTTGAATTAGCTATTACAAAGTGCCTTCATAAAAATAAAATGATTTAGTAAGTTCTCATTTGTATATTTATAATTAAATAGTATTCAACTTATAAGAAGTTTGACATTCAAATCTTTTTATACGCTTTAGATGAAACGTTTGTTAGAAGTAACATCTCATATGATAGTTGAGGAATTTATTTAAAATTACAATTATTGATGTGATATTATTTAAATAAATTTGTACAGATTAGGTACTAGATATTGGAATATTGGAAAAATTAACATTAATTTGTGTGTTCCTTTTGTAGACATATTATGTCGTAAGAGAAATTTTACTTCTGCTCTGTGTTTTATGCCAGAATCAACGTCTATAGAGCAGTAACTGTCGAGATTGAGAGTGAACTAGGGATTCAACAAATATAGTAACCTAATTTTGTCCATTAAATTCATAATAAACGAGATAATAATATATCAAGTTATCAATTTAACATGTATACTGATATAGTGATATTAATAGAAACTCAATGCATGTAAATCAGAGTAATTTTCTAATAGATATTACTATATGAAAAAGTTAATGTAACACGTTAACATTTACTAATTTGTTAAGGCTGTGTTTGTTTCGATAAAATAAGACATTGAGAATAAGATATAAAGGATAGAGATACAAATTTTTGTGTTTTTGGATCATGTTTAATGATAAACTAAAATAAATTATGAAAATTTAATTTATTCTTATTTTTTTCATTCAAAAAATTTGAGACGAAAAATATAATAATAAAAAATATAATTATAAAAATTAACAAGAATAATAGAAAAATAAAAATTAAGTTGTGTCCTTTATTAGTGTCTTTGTGTCTTTCATATCAGGATGGACATAAAATACACTAATTCAATGTCTCTGTACACATTATCTTTGTCTATGTCTCTTTTGTCAAACACAATTTTATATCTCTATGTCTCTATTTCAATATCCTGTTTCTATAAATAAACACAGTCTAATAAAGTTGGTAATTTTTCTTACATCCCCCCTCCCGGAGCCCAGGTATCATATATACCCCCAAAATAAAGAGCCTCCCTAGTTGTGCACTTTGTTTTTTTATATCCATTAGGCTTTTTATTTAAAAACATAATATATATCGACTAATCACTTAATATTTTTGGGTTTTTTGTTTTTTGCGCGATTTAGTAAATTAGGGGCTGAATCCAGAGAATTTTGAATCAGAGCTTTCGATTTTTGTTCATCTTTTGCTGTAATAATATCTTGAGATTTGAAAAAACTAATGCTTTTGAAATAAAAGACAAAAATTCTTATTTATTCGACAGATGATTTATCATAATGACGAGTTTGCACGTGGTTAAATTGATATTAATAAAGTATATATTTAAGTTTAACTACCATTATCTGGAAAATTCGGTTGAGTTCATTGGTGATCCTAGACCTTTATTTTATATCAAATAGCTTTGGGATAATAACAGATCAAGTAAAACGGGAAAAAAGTCATGCAACAATTTAGATGAGACAAATTGTGAAATATAGGTTTTCTAGAATGAACTGAATAAATAGAATTATGCGATGCTATATTGTCATGTTGTGGGTGGGGTATGGTAAGAATGTAAGATATTTTGATGATGATCATGTTGCATTTTTAGTCTTCCACTGATAGCTTTTCAAAGAAAAAGCGTGGACAATAATGAAGAAATTAAAGGCAATAAAATTAATTAACTTCAAAGTTGGAGCTGCAATTCTAGAACCAAATGTACGAACTTGACGAAGACCTTAAAAAGCAATTTCGAAAATTGGGTGGGCCCCTATAAACATTAGCTTTTGAAAATTCATTCCCCTGCTTATTGTTAAATACATTTTATTTTGAAATGGAAAAGGAAAATAACTGTATAGCTGCTTGTGGTCGTTGAGCTTAGTAACTTAGGTTACCTATCTTTGGACGGATGTTTGTCACTTTGTCTTTGGCTCCAAATTTTATTTCAGTTTTCTTTAGAAAATTGCATGAATGTTTGTGTTTTCCGGCCAAAGCTTCAGCCTTGGTCTCAGATCAGACTCTCAGCCAGCTAAGAAGGACAAAAACGTGTACATACCTGACTTGAGTTTCTCGGACTCGACTCGAATATTTTAATATTTTAGATCAAGGTAGGTACGAGAATAGTTTGCTGTCTGCTGATCGCAATTAATGCGCAGCCCTCATTTCCTATATTCCACATCTGTGCTTCTTCTAAATTTATACATTGCATTACGTTTTGACTTGTAAAGTAAAATCACTAGTGTGTGAAACTAATCATGTTATGGATGGTATGGTTACAATTGTGGCAGAAAAATACAGGAGAAATAAATATTTACCGTAGTAAAAACTGCTCAAAACAAAACTTTTTTATGTTTTTATACCGTTTTATTGGAAATAGGAAGGTCAAGGGAGAAGATGATTAAGTGTGTGTTTGAATTTCAGTTTACAAATGAAGGTTTGTATAAAATTAATTATGTAAAATTGATTTTGATTAAAAGTGAGTTGGTATTAACTTGATTTATGTTTGGTAATATTATAGTAAACTAAATATTGTTTGGATTACATTATTCAAAATTATTTTTAGATAAAAAATTACAGAAAAAGATATGAATTTAAATAATTATTTTATATTATCTTATCATTTTATTTTAAATATTTAAATATTTAAATAAATTTTAATATAAAAAAATAATAAACATATGAATATGAAGGACATAATTGGTACATAGAACATAAAATTCAATTTAACGTAAAAAGATCAACTGAAAAGCTAGAATTTTTATCTTTTGGTAAATCAGGGTTGAAGACAGAAATCACTTCTGCTTTTACAGGATAAAAATATTGCCAAACATAAAGATGAAGCGTTCAAAGAACTCAAACGGGCTTCTCTTTTCTCCAACGCAAATCCAAACATACCCTAATTAATTTGTTGACCATTGAAAAACATGACAGAGATGGTGATAGATAAGACTTCGAGGCTAGAGGAGGCTCTTCACCTTCACCTTCATACACAACACAAGTTTTTTTTAATATGAATTGAACTGTCCCTAAAAGAGATGAAGAAAGTTAACTTATTGTTAAGATTACTAATAGTTTGTTAGTAAGTTTGTTATTCTAATTCAGTTTTTATCCATTCATTTCTAACACACTTCTAGAACTTTACTCTTTTTTTATTCTCTCTATTTCTTTTTCTCTAGTCTGATACCTATATGATATCAGAGCTTTCTCTCTCCCATAGCTTCCGCAACAATGTCTTTGGAAACATTCTCCGTATCTCAAATTACACTCAAATTACAGAAAAAATTAGGCAATTAAAGAACAAATTAGTTAATACGAAGAAAGAATAATCAGTTTCAGATTATTTGCTTGAAATCAAGAAAATAGTTGATTCATTAGTATGTGTTGGAGTTGCAATTAGTGATGCTAATCATGTTGAAGCTGTGTTGAATGGTTTGCTCAAGGAGTATACCTCTTTTATCACAACAATCACGGCAAGATCCAAGCCTGTGTCCATAGAAAAATTAGAAGCTTTACTGATAGCATATGAGGAGTTGTTAGAAAAGTGCAAGAAACCAAATAATCTTGTGCAAGCACACCTGGCTTACACTCAATCAAACTTCTATCACTCAAGAGGTGGTTTTCGTGGAAGAAAAGGTGTCTTTCGTGGCAGAGATGGTACAAGATTTATGAGAGGAACAAGAACGGCATAGTCTCAATTTCAAAATTACGGAAGAGGTAGTCTTAGACTATTGCAATGCTAATTTTGCTACAAACTTGGCCACATGGCTCTTAGTTGTTGGTACAGGTATAATGGCTATGGTAATGGAAGAGCTGAAGTTCCGTCACATTCGCACAATCTTCGTGAAAATTTGTCATACACAAATGTCTTGGTTTAAAATGATGCTGAATTCGCTACTCCAACAACGCTGCAAGATCCAGATTGGTTTTCAAATTCAAGAGCCACGCACCACATGACTGCCGATGCTCACAACTTTGGAAAGAGTCACCATCGACAATAGTTCAGGTTTGCCAATTAGTCATATTGGAAGTTCAATTTTCATTTTAGATCTAAATAGAAAACAATTCTTACTTAGCAATTTACTGCTAGTTCCAGAAATTTCAAATAATGTGTTAAAGTGTTTATCAGTTTGCAAAAGATAATAGGATATTTTCTAAATTTTATGATGATCATTGTGTTGTCAAATGCAAGATTTTCAAGGAGGTCATACTCCAAGGAACAGTTGATAAAGGAGATGATGTTGTTGTTGCCTTACTATCTTCAGTACCTGTATCAGGAAATAACGATTACTTGTTATGACATGTTCGTCTTGGACATCCATCAGTTTCGCTAGTTAGTCAAGTTCTTAAGTCATGTCATATTTTTTTTAAATCAATAAATTTTGTGTGTTCTTCTTGTTGTATTGGAAAGGCACATCAATTTCTTTTCCCTTAATCTGATTCTTTGGATTTTTGTTGTATTGTTTCAATCAATAAGTATAAATATTATGTTCATTTCATTGATGTTTTCTCACATTTCACTTGGATTTATCGCTGTCCTCTAAGTCAGATCAGATCTATATTTGAAAATTTTCAATCTATGGCTGAGTTGCAACTTGAAACTAAGATTAAATGTGTGCAAAGTGATAACGCTAAAGAATATGTTAGTTTGGCTAAGTCTGTATAGAATACAGGTATTATGTAGAGATTTTTCTGCCTATATGAACACCAATAAAATGGTGCTATACAAACACATACACATTTTAGAGACTAGGTTGACATTATTAGCAGTTGCGTCTATGTCAAAAATATTCTGGGAGATGCCTTGATGACTATCGTCAGGTTGATAAATTCTCTACCAACTACAGTGCTAAACAACATTACACCTTATAAAAGATTGTTCAACTCCAAGCTTGATTACCTGTCTTTTAAAAGTTTTGGATGTCTGTGCTTTTCTTATATCAGGCCCTACAAATTTTATAAAATTAATGATCGATCTGAACACTGTATATTTCTTAATTATGGAGTGCAACACAAAGGCTACAAATGTTTAACTGCCGCTGAGAAAATTATCCTCAACAATCATTACAAATTCATCCACACTACACTTACACACTTAACATTAAGAGTTCTATTAACTACTTAGAGCCCGTTTGAAAAGTAGCAGAAACTATTTTTTTTAACTTTTGAATTATGAAAAGTCACTGTATGCGTGTTTGAAATCATTAAAAAAAACTTTTAACCTTCTCAAAAAGTTAATTCACAGCTTTTTGAAGAAGTAGAAATATATGACTTTTCCTTCTGGATAAGTCATTCTATAAAATAAAATTGACTCCAAAACAAAAAATATTTACTTTCAGTATTGCTCTGTGAAAAAATATTTCTTATTTTTACTAGAAATACTAACCCATCAACATTTTCACGTAAAGTTTCAAGTACTGCCTTCTATCATCATTTTTACGCAATATTCCATCTGCTGAAAATATTGACCCTCCACCACTATTTTAAAACAATATTCCATCTGAACTACCTTTTGTATATATTTCTTTTAGTTAATTTTTTTTTTATCATTTTATCACTCTATTTTTATTATTAAATTTGTATTTAATATTGTGTATGGTATGAAATATCAGTTTTAATTTTATTTTTTTCACGTATGATTTTATTTTTATATAACTTGTTATTATTTTTATAGTTAGTTATAGCAAGTTCTTGACTCCAATAAAAGAGGAGAGAGTTCTAACATGAGTAAAAAAAACAGCAATAAAATATACATTTGATGAGTTTGGAAAACTCTTATTAGATTTTGATGATGAACAAACATTATTAAAATATTAAATTACAAAATTATTAATTTGATCTTAATTCATATTTGCTTAATTAATAATTTTGTTGTGCAGATTTTTGTTGGGCCGAAACAAAAGAGAATTAACAAAGCCCAACTGTTGCATTATTGGTTCAGCTTTGAGTGTCCAAATGAGTTTGTGATTAAAGCTAGTTATATTGGGCCGAGAATAAGTTTTAATGCTATAAGTCCAAGTGTGTTACATGCTTTCCATTTGCTTTGTGCATGTTCCAAATTTCATCAGGAAAGCAAATGTTACTATTGGGTCAGAAATTTAAAAAATGTCACAAGCCCAATTGTTGAGCATGCATGGTCCGAAAGAAAAAAATGGGATTGGGGCACATTGATGAAAAACCCAACTCTTTGAATTTGGTTGCTTGCCTCCAACGGATTCCATTTTTCACTTTGGATGGAATTCAAATTTGATTTAATGCATTGGAAACATAAGAAAGAGAGAGAAGATTGATTTGATGGCTATTATGACTATGCACGCCACTCTAAGGGAAGTAAAAGCAAGCTATTCTCAAATTAATGTGCTTTAACCACTCTACATTGCTTTTCTTCAGATTCTTTAACTCTCTCTCATCTCTTTCCTCTTCTTTCTTCGGTCCTTGTCCAGGAAACAATGGAAGAAATGTTCTTCAACCAAGAAAAGGAAGAGGCTGCATGCATCAAGACCATCAAGCTAATGATGGCAAGAAAATACACTAAAATAAAAGTGAGCTGTGGCTGAGATTTTCACCAAATGTGGTTAGATTTGGTGAGGTAATCTTGAGCTTTTCATGCTCAAAAAGGGATGTTGAAGATTCGGCCAAGAGGGAGATTCTTGAAGCATGGCTTGTCTTTGGTTCTGCTCAACCACCACAGGGAGTAGCTAGAGTGGCGAAGTGATGGTTGAAGGCAGAGATTGAAGCAGATGAAGTCATTATCATCATGAGGCATCAAGGGCCAGAAATCCATCTTGGAGAGCAAGCCAAGGATGGAGAGCCCGGATTGATGAAGGGTGATGATCAAGAAAGGACTAGAGGTAATTGCATGTTGGTTAATGCATGGTTATCTCTTCTCTCTCTGTGTGGCCGAACCGGTTCTGTGTTTGTTGAAGGAGGAAGAAAGTTGGTTCGGTTTTGGCTTCAAGTGTGGAGGCTTTCCTCTTCTTTAAAAAGGGGGAACAACCACTGTTTGAAACAAGGAGAAAATTTGAGAGTGCAAGGCACAGAGTTCTCAGAGCTACCTGAGCTAACAGTTTTCTCTTCTCCTTCAATGTTCTCTGTTTTGTAATTTTTCTGTTTAATTTTGTCATGTCTTGAGTCTCATGGAAAAAGGCAAACAAGTGAGGTTTGTATGAAAAAGCCATAGAGCGGAAAAAGGCAGAGAGAGCAAAATTAAAAGAAAAAGCCATAGATGTCTTAGGGGTCCTTTGTTCATCTATGTTGTGTATCATGATTCTGTGGGAATCTCCTTGTAAGTTGGGTTAGCACTTTACAAGTTGTAATCAGATTGATTATAGTGAAATTCCATCATGTTTGTGATGGAGACTGGATGTAGGCTGCACTGCACTTAGCAGCCGAACCAGGATATATCTGGGTGCAATCTTCTTCTCCTTTCTACTCCATTTCTGTTTTTAAATACATAGGAGCAAAAACCAGAAGTTTCTCGTGCCAAGTGACGAGACAAAAAGAAAAGTCTCGTGGCTAGGGACGAGACAAAACAAAAAGTCTCGTGTGTAGTGAAGAGATAAAAAGAGTAAAAGTTTCCAGAATTAGTCTGACAAGTCAGCAAGTGTTATCAAGCAAAAAGGGGGCTAAGATTCAACCCCCCCTTCTCTTAGCCACTGAAACCATCAATTGGTATCAGAGCTTGGTCTCAAAGAGATCAAGCTTTGCAGCTTGGAGTAAAGATCCTCATGGCAGAAAACAGTGGCGCAAATGTGGTGACTTACAATCTGGCTAAAGGTCAATCAAGCAACAGACCTCCCCTTTTCAATGGGAAAAATTATACCTATTGGAAGGAGAGGATGAAGATATTTGTACAAGCAGTGGATTATAGACTATGGAAAATTATCTTAGAAGGTCCTCAATTCCCATCTACCACAAGTGCTGAAGGAGTGGTCACTCTTAAACCAGAAGCAAGCTGGACCGAGGAAGATAGGAAGAAGGTGGAGTTAAATGCCAAGGCAATCAATTTGCTCAACTGTGCTATCAGCTTTGAGGAGTACCGACGAGTATCACGATGCACAACGGCAAAGGAAATCTGGGACAAGTTGCAAATCACTCATGAAGGAACCACCATTGTTAAGAAGACTCGGACAGACATGTTAAACAGGGAATATGAAATGTTTGCAATGAATGAAGGAGAGTCCATTGATGAACTGTTCGAACGGTTCAACTTCATCATTGTTGGCTTAGATGCTCTTGGAATTACTCATTCAGAATCTGTGCTAGTGAGAAGAGTGTTGAGATGCCTTACAAAAGAGTGGGAAACAAAAGCTTTAATTATTTCTGAGAGTAGTAGCTTAGATTCCATGACACTTGATGATTTGAGAGGAAATCTTCTTGCTTTTGAAAACTCCTATTTGAAAAAAGATTCAAAAAAGAAGGGAATTGCTTTTTCTTCTGTGACTAACCCTCTGGATGATGAATCCAGTGATAACTCTTCTGAAAATGAGTTTGTGTTGTTTGCAAAAAAATTCAGGAAAATGATGAAACTCAAAGGCAAAGGCAGCAGCTCAAGGAGGATGAAGAAAGATCTTAGCAAAGTAATCTGTTACAATTGCAAGGAAATGGGGCATTTTAAATCTGATTGTCCCAAGTTAAAGAAGGAGGAAAATCCGAAAAAAGAAAAGAAGAAGGGACTGATGGCTTCATGGGAAGATTTGGAAAATGACTCAGATGATGATGATGAAGAATCTGAGACTAAGTCACAGCCTTGTCTCATGGCAAATGAGGTAGATCAGGTATTCTTTCAAAACCCTGACACTGAAGACCTTCATCTTATGATAGATCACCTCTCTGAAAAAATAAGATGTTTTCTGATTGATAATCAAAATCTTGAACAACAAAATTTCATTCTTAAAGCTGAAAATGATTTTCTCAAAGAAAAACTAAGAGAGGCTGAAACTGCTTGTGATCTTGTGGAAGAGAATAAGCAGTTAAAAGCCCAAGTTAGAAGCTGTGAAAGTGACCATTCTGTCCTTGCATATGTGAATTGCTTTAAGCAAAATGAAGAGTTGCTTAAAGAGGTTGAAAGACTTAAGGAAGACTTAGCCAAGTTCACCCAAAGTTCTGAAAATTTGAATCAAATCTTGGCTAGTCAAAAACCTCTTTATGATAAAGTTGGGTTGGGTTTTTATAAATCTGAAAAATCACATTTTGAAAACATTGCTTCATCTTCAAATGATACAAAGTATCAAAACCCAACTTACTTTAACAAAACAGCAACTCCAAGATTTTGTAGGCTATGCAATCAAAGTGGACACTTTCCTATTCAATGTTTCTTTGGTGAAAGAATGATTGGTGATAAAGTTTGTAAAGTTGTTTTTGATTACAATGATTTGGGACATAAGAGATGGTTTAACGTGAAAAGATCCAAGAAAATTTGGATACCTAAGGTCACTTGAGTTTATTTTGTAGGTATGCCTAGCATCCAAGAAGAAAGAAAATATGTGGTACATGGATAGCGGATGCTCTAGGCATATGACCGGAAAGACAACTTTCTTCATAAAGCTTGATGAATATGATGGAGGACTTGTCACTTTCGGTGATGATGCAAAAGGAAAAATAGTGGCTGTTGGAAAAGTTGGTAAAAACTTTTCATCTTGTATAAATGATGTGCTTCTTGTAAATGGTTTGAAACATAACTTACTTAGTGTTAGTCAATTGTGTGATTTAGGTTTTGATGTTATTTTTAAGAAGTTTGTTTGTTTGGTTGTTTGTGAGAAAACTGGGGATATTTTATTTGAAGCCAAGAGATACAACAATGTGTATGGATTAACTCTTGAGGATTTAAAGGAACAAAATGTAACATGCTTTACATCTTTTGAATCTGAAAAATGGCTTTGGCATAGAAAGTTGGGACATGCTAGCATGTACCAAATTTCTAAGATAGTCAAAAGGAATTTGGTTATAGGAATTCCAAACATCAAGTTTGATAAGGATCTTACTTGTGATGCATGTCAATTGGGCAAGCAAGTAAAATCCTCTTTTAAATCAAAAGATGGAATCTCAACCAACAGGCCATTAGAAATGTTGCATATTGATCTTTTTGGTCCTACTAGAACTCAAAGTTTAGGAGGTAAACACTATGATCTTGTAGTGGTAGATGATCACTCTAGATTTGGTTGGGTACTTTTCCTTGCTCATAAGAATGATGCATTTTATGCCTTCTCCACCCTTTGCAAGAAAATTCAAAATGAAAAGGATTTGAAAATTGCCCATTTGAGAAGTGATCATGGAAAAGAATTTGAAAATCAAGATTTTGAAAAATTCTGTGATGATTTAGGGATTTCTCATAATTTTTCATGTCCTAGAACTCCCCAACAAAATGGGGTGGTTGAAAGAAGGAATTGAAGCCTTCAAGAAATGACTAGGGCTATGCTATGTGAAAATGAGATTCCTAAATTTTTATGGGCTGAAGCTGTGAACACAGCATGTTATATTTTGAATAGAACAATCATTAGAAAAGGGTTAAAGAAAACCCCTTATGAGCTATGGAAAGGAACCCCTCCAAATCTTAAGTACTTTCATGTTTTTGGATGCAAATGCTTTGTACTTAACAATAAGGAGAACCTTGGAAAATTTGATCCAAAATCCTATGAAGGAATGTTTGTTGGATATTCCACCACAAGCAAGGCCTATAGAGTATATCTCAAGGAGCATAGGACAATAGAGGAATCCATACATGTTACCTTTTGTGATTCTAACTTAATTCCCAGTACTGTGATAGAAAATGATTCAGATGGAGAAGGAGCTGGAACAAGCAAAGAAAATTCAAAATCTGTCCAGAATGAAGAATCTGCCAGTCCAGTTCTGTCTCGTCAGATTAGAGGAGAAACTTCCGTTTTGTCTCCTGAGCAGGAACGAGAAACTGAAACAGTGAGACCACCAGAAGTTCATCAAAGCTCTACACCTGTCCGAAAGCCTAGAGAATGGAAGTCTATGAAGGGTTATCCTCATGACTTCATTATTGGTGATCCCTCCCAAGGAGTAACAACAAGATCATCCACCAAAAGGCAAACTGAACCTAGCAATCTTGCTCTCTTGTCACAAATAGAGCCCAATAATGTCAAACAAGCTCTTGAGGATCCATCATGGGTCAAAGCAATGCAAGAGGAGCTTGCTCAATTTGACAAGAATAAGGTTTGGACACTAGTACCTCATCCGGATGGTAAGAAAGTTACCGGTACTAAGTGGGTGTTTAAAAATAAACTCGGTGAGGATGGACAAGTTGTTCGTAACAAGGCTAGATTAGTGGCCCAAGTTTACGATCAAGAAGAGGGTATTGATTTTGATGAGTCTTTTGCTCCGGTAGCTAGAATGGAAGCAATTAGGTTGCTTCTTGCCTATGCTGCCCATAAGGGTTTCAAAATGTTTCAAATGGATGTTAAGTGTGCCTTCCTTAATGGCTTTATTGATAGAGAAGTGTATGTGGCTCAACCCCCCGGTTTTGAACATAAAGAGTTTCCTAATCATGTTTTTAAATTAACTAAGGCTCTTTATGGTCTTAGGCAAGCTCCAAGAGCTTGGTATGAGAGGCTTAGTGCCTTCTTGTTGGAAAACCATTTTCAAAGGGGTACCACCGACACTACTTTATTTATTAAAGCATCTAATGATGATATGCTCCTTGTTCAAGTTTATGTTGATGACATTGTATTTGGATCGGCCAACATTTCCTTGTGTGAAGAGTTTGGAAAACTCATGACTAGTGAGTTTGAAATGAGTTTAATGGGAGAGCTTACTTTCTTTCTTGGCCTCCAAATTAAACAAACTCCTAGTGGTACTTTTATTTACCAAGGAAAGTATGCCAAAGAACTTATCAAAAAGTTTGGCCTAGAAAACTCCAAATCAATGGGCACTCTTATGCATCCCAATACTAAACTTGAAAAAGATGATGATGGCCAAGATGTGGATGAAACAAGGTATAGAGGAATGATAAGTTCACTTATATACCTTACCTCCTCTAGACCAGATATAGTCCAAAGTGTGGGTGTATGTTCAAGGTTTCAATCTCATCCAAAAGAATCCCACCTTACGGCTGTTAAGCGCATCATTAGATACATTAAGGGAAGTTGTAATTATGGATTATGGTATCCTAAATCTGATGACTTTTGTGCAGTAGGTTTTTGTGATGCAGATTATGCGGGAGATCGAGTGGATAGGAGGAGCACCTCCGGCATGTGTTGCTTCCTTGGAAGCTCACTCAACATGTGGTCAAGCAAGAAACAAGACACAGTGGCTCTATCCACTGCTGAAGCCGAATATGTTTCCGCATCTGCTTGTTGCTCACAATTAATTTGGTTAAAAACACAATTGGAAGATTACAAATTAAAAATCAATAGTATACCCTTATTTTGTGATAATATGAGTGCTATAAACATTTCAAAAAATCCTGTTCTGCACTCAAGAACTAAGCACATTGAGATAAAATATCATTTCATTAGGGAACATGTGCAAAAGGGTACTATTGATATTCAATTTGTAAAATCTGAAGACCAAATTGCTGATATTTTTACAAAACCTCTCTGTGAAGACAGATTCTGTACCTTGAGAAAAAGTTTGGGAATGTTTGATTTAAGTTTCATTGAAAATCTGTGAATATGTGACTCTGTTCAGTTTTGCTCGTAGGTTTGGACGAGATGAAAAATAATGACATAATGGAAGAGCTGGGGTCAAGGGGGAGGTAACGCAGAATTCAAATCTTATAGGCCCCACCAAAATTTCATGACCCCACCATAACAGTTTTGTTAGTTACCTCTCTATGCAAATAAGAATCTTCTTTCTTGTGTCATCATATCTTCTTGGAAGTGGTTATTGTCAAATCAAATCCCTCTCTCCATCTAATCCCTTGATTTAAGGCAACAATTTTTCAGTTTTAGATTTCAAAAGTTAAAAGGGAAATCATCTTTTTGGGTAATAACCACCCCATAATGGTCATTAACCACCTACTAATGATCATTATTTCCACCATTCTCTCTCTCCAAGCCTCATTTAATGTGTCACCCACCTTGCTTCTCTCCCACTCAACTCGGTTATCAACCCCACCCTTTCATATTTCATTCCTCCATTACCATGAAAAAGAAAACCGCGCCAAGAAAGAGTGAAAGAATTCTTCTTTCTCAAAAACCATCAACGCCTCAAACCCACACTCATATCCACATTCATTCAACCTCATCATCTTCTCTTTCACCACTGGTGGACGAAATTGTGATCCTTATTCTTTAAGTTGCACTCCTTGTAAAATTATGGAACTTGAAATTGGCACGAGTGAACAATGGATCAATTGTGATCAATGTTCTAACTATTTTGAGTGAAATCATTATTATGGCACTGGTTGAATTCACAACTCCGTTCAACTAACCAGCAAGTGTACTGGGTCGTCCAAGTAATAAACCTTACGTGAGTAAGGGTCGATCCCACAGAGATTGTTGGTATGAAGCAAGCTATGGTCACCTTGTAAATCTCAGTTAAGCAGATATAAATTGGTTTATGGTTTTGGAAATTAATAATAAGAAAATAGATGATATATAATAAAAGGGATAGGACACTTATGCAGATTCATTGGTGGGAATTTCAGATAAGCATATGGAGATGCTGTATGGCTCGAGGACGCCTGCTCTCCTACTGCTTCAACTCAATCCTTCTTACTCCTTTCCATGGCAAGCTGTGTATAGGGGTTCACCGTTCGACGATGGCTACTTTCTATCCTCACGGGAAAATGGTCCTCTGCGGCTGTCACTCGCATGGCTAATCGTCTGGAGGCATCACCTGGCCGAAGGCTACATCCCATCCTCGCAGTGAAAACTACGCTCACGCGCTCTGTCACAGCACGGCTAATCACTGGTTGGTTCCCGCGCCTACTGGAATAGAATCCCTTGATTCTTTTGCGTTTGTCATCACGCCCAGCACTTGCAAGTCTGAAGCACGTCACAGTCATTCATTACCGGAATCCTACTCGGAATACCACGGACAAGGTTAGACTTTCCGGACTCCCAGGATCCTACTCGGAATACCACAGACAAGGTGAGACTTTCCGGATCCTCATAAATGCCGCCATCTATCTAGCTTATACCACGAAGATTCTGTTGGGGAATCTAAGAGATACACATTCAAGCTCTGTTGCACGTAGAACGGAAGTGGTTGTCAATCACGTGCGTTCATAAGTGAGAATAATAATGAGGGTTATCTAATCATCACATTCATCATGTTCTTGGGTGCGAATGAATATCTTGGAATAAGAATAAGAGAGAATTGAATAAAAGAAAATAGAACTGCATTAATACTTGAGGTACAGCAGAGCTCCACACCCTTAATCTATGGTGTGCAGAAACTCCACACCCTTAATCTACTTTCCAACGCCGTTGAGAGCGCGCCAATTAGAGTTCTGTAGCTCCAGAAAATCCATTTTGAGTGCAGGGAGGTCAGATTCCAACAGCATCAGCAGTCCTTTTTGTCAGCCTTTTTCAGAGTTTTGCTCAAGTCCCTCAATTTCAGCCAGAAATTACCTGAAATCACAGAAAAACACACAAACTCATAGTAAAGTCCAGAAATGTGAATTTAACATAAAAACTAATGAAAACATCCCTAAAAGTAGCTTGAACTTACTAAAAACTACCTAAAAACAATGCCAAAAAGCGTATAAATTATCCGCTCATCACAACACCAAACTTAAATTGTTGCTTGTCCCCAAGCAACTGAAAATCAAATAGAATAAAAAGAAGAGAATATACTATAAATTCCAGAATATCAATGAATATTAATTATAATTAAATGAGCGGGACTTGTAGCTTTTTGCTTCTGAACAGTTTTGGCATCTCACTTTTTCCTTTGAAGTTTAGAATGATTGGCTTCTCTAGGAACTTAGAATTTCGGATAGTGTTATGGACATTCCTAGTTAAGCATGTTGATTCTTGAACACAGCTACTTATGAGTCTTGGCCGTGGCCCTAAGCACTTTGTTTTCCAGTATTACCACCGGATACATAAATGCCACAGACACATAACTGGGTGAACCTTTTCAGATTGTGACTTAGCTTTGCTAAAGTCCCCAGTTAGTGGTGTCCAGAGCTCTTAAGCACACTCTTTTGCCTTGGATCACGACTTTAACCACTTAGTCTCAAGCTTTTTGCTTGGACCTTCATGACACAAGCACATGGTTAGGGACATCTTAATTTAGCCGCTTAGGCCTGGATTTTATTTCCTTGGGCCCTCCTATCCATTGATGCTCAAAGCCTTGGATCCTTTTTACCCTTGCCTTTTGGTTTTAAGGGCTATTGGCTTTTTCTATTGCTCCTTCTTTTTCTATATACTCTTTTTTTTTCACTTCTTTTTCTTGCTTCAAGAATCAATTTCATGATTTTTCAGATCATCAATAACATTTCTCTTTGTTCATCATTCTTTCAAGAGCCAACAATTTTAACATTCATAAACAACAAGATCAAAAGACATATGCACTGTTCAAGCATTCATTCAGAAAACAAAAAGTATTGTCACCACATCAATATAATTAAACTAAATTCAAGAGCTATTTTCGAAATTTATGTACTTCTTGTTCTTTTGAATTAAAACATTTTTCTTTTAAGAGAAGTGAAGGATTAATGGAATTTATTCATAGCTTTAAGGCATGGTTACATATTAATGATCATGAAATAAAGACACAAAACATAGATAAACACAATACTAAAAACCGAAAACAGAAAGAAATAAGAACAAGGAATGAATCCACCTCTAGTGGCGTCTTCTTCTTGAAGGACCAATGATGTTCTTTAGCTCTTCTATGTCCCTTCCTTGCCTTTGTTGCTCCTCCCTCATTGCTCTTTGATCTTCTCTTATTTCTTGGAGAATGATGGAGTGCTCATGATGTTCCACCCTTAATTGTTCCACATTGTGACTCAAACCTTCTAAAGAGGTGTTGAGTTGCTCCCAATAGTTGTTTGGAGGAAAGTGCATTCCTTGAGGCATCTCAGGAATTTGTTGATGATGAGCTTCCTCATGCACTTCTTGAGGGCCGTGAGGTGCTTCTCTTGCTTGCTCCATCCTTTTCTTGGTGATGGGCTTGTCTTCTTCAATAGAGACATCGCCTTCTATGATAACTCCAGCTGAGTAACATAGATGGCAAATAAGGTGAGGGAAGGCTAGCCGTGCCATGGGTGAGGGCTTGTCGGCTATTTTGTAGAGTTCATTGGAGATGACCTCATGAACTTCTACTTCCTCTCCAATCATGATGCTATGAATCATGATGGCCCGATCCATAGTAACTTCAGATCGGTTGCTAGTAGGAATGATGGAGCGTTGAATGAACTCCAACCATCCTCTAGCCACAGGCTTGAGATCCAGTCTTCTTAGTTGAACTGGCTTGCCTTTGGAATCTATTCTCCACTGAGCTCCTTCCACACAAATGTCCATAAGGACTTGGTCCAATCTTTGATCAAAATTGACCCTTCTAGTGTAGGGGCGTTCATCACCTTGCATCATAGGCAAGTGGAATGCCAACCTTACATTTTCCGGACTGAAATCCAAGTATTTCCCCCTAACCATTTTGAGATAATTCTTTGGGCTTGGGTTCATACCTTGGTCATGGTTCCTAGTGATCCATGCATTGGCATAGAACTCTTGAACCATTAAGATTCCAACTTGTTGCATGGGGTTGGTTAAGACTTCCCAACCTCTTCTTTGAACTTCATGTCGGATCTCCGGATACTCATTCTTTTTGAGCTTGAAAGGGACCTCAGGGATCACCTTCTTCTTTGCCACAACATCATAGAAGTGGTCTTGATGGCTCTTGGAGATGAATCTTTCCATCTCCCATGACTCGAAGGTGGAAGCTTTTGTCTCCCCTTTCCCTTTTCTAGAGGATACTCCGGCCTTAGGTGCCATTGATGGTAATGGAAAAACAAAAAGCTTATGCTTTTACCACACCAAACTTAAAATTTTGCTCGTCCTCGAGCAAGAAAGAAAAGAAGAGTAGAAGAAGAAGAAGAAAATATGGTAGAGAGGGAGAGAGGTAGGTTCGGCTATGTGGGAGAAGAAGGGGTTGTGTTGTGTGAAAATGAAGTAGAATGGAAGGATATTTATAGGGAGAGGGGAGGGTGGGTGTTCGGCCAATTTGGGTGGGAATGGGTGGGAAATTGAATTTGAATTTTATGAAGGTAGGTGGGGATTATGGGGAAGAGTGGGGTGATGTGAGTGGTGAATGGGGGAATTGGGAAGAGGAATTGAGGTGATTGGTGATGGGTGTTGGGAAGTGTGACATAGGGAAGAGGGAGAATGAGATTTAGGATTAGGAGAGTGTGATTAGGATTAAAAGGTAAGGTGGGAATATGGTAGGTGGGGATCCTGTGGGGTCCACAGATCCTGAGGTGATAAGAAGTACCATTCCTTCACCCTATAGGCATGTAAAATGCCTACATGCATCATTCTGGCGTTTAAACGCCCATTGGTGCATGTTCTGGGCGTTCAACGCCCATGTAATGCATGTTTCTGGCGTTGAACGCCAGTTTCATGCTTGTTACTGGCGTTCAGCGCCAGCTTTTCTCCTCTAGGCACATTCCTGGCGTTCAACGCCAGGATGTTGCTTGTTTCTGGCGTTCAGCGCCAGAATGGTGCTCTGTTCTGGCGTTGAACGCCGGCCAGATGCACCTTACTGGCGTTGAACGCCAGCTTGTGCGTCCTCCAGGGTGAAAAATTTTTTCTTCTGCTGTTTTTGATTCTGTTTTTAATTTTTATGATTTTTTCGTGACTCCTCATGATCATGTACCTAATAAAACACAAAATAACAATAAAAATAGTATAAAATAGAAATTAGATAAATAAAATTGGGTTGCCTCCCAACAAGCGCTTCTTTAATGTCAATAGCTTCACAGTGGCTCTCATGGAGCCACAAGGTGATCAGGTCAATGTTGTATAGTTGCCCACACCAAACTTAGAGTTTGGATATGGGATCTTAACACCAAACTTAGAGTTTGGTTGTGGCCTCACAACACCAAACTTAGAGTTTGACTGTGTGGGCTCTGCTTGACTCTGAACTGAGAGAAGCTCTTCATGCTTACTCTCTTCTGTCATAGAGGGATGGCCATGTGCCTTAAACACAAGGTAGTCCCCATTCAATTGAAGGACTAACTCACCTCTGTTGACATCTATCACAGCTCCTGCTGTGGCTAGGAAAGGTCTTCCAAGGATGATGCAGTCATCCTCTTCCTTCCTAGTGTCTAATATTATGAAATCAGCAGGGATGTAAAGGCCTTCAACCTTTACTAGCACGTCCTCTACTATTCCATAGGCTTGTCTCAATGACTTGTCAGCCAGTTGTAATGAGAACAAGGCAGGTTGTACCTCAATGATCCCCAGCTTCTCCATTACAGAGAGTGGCATTAGATTTATCCCTGACCCCAGATCACACAGAGCTTTTTCAAAGATCATGGTGCCTATGGTACAAGGTATTAAGAACTTGCCAGGATCTTGTTTCTTTTGAGGTAGAATTTTCTGAATCCAAGTATCCAGTTCATTAATGAGCAAGGGAGGTTCACTTTCCCAAGTCTCATTACCAAACAACTTGGCATTCAACTTCATGATAGCTCCTAAATATTGAGCAACTTGCTCTCCAGTCACATCTTCATCCTCTTCAGAGGATGAATAGTCTTCAGAGCTCATGAATGGCAGAAGGAGATGTAATGGAATCTCTATGGTCTCTGTATGAGCCTCAGATTCCTCTGGATCCTTAATAGGAAACTCCTTCTTGCTTGAGGGACGTCCCAGGAGGTCTTCCTCACTAGGATTTTCATCCTCCTCCTCCCTTGTGCATTCGGCCATATTGACTATGTCAATGGCTTTGCACTCTTCTTTTGGATTCTCTTCTGTATTGCTTGGGAGAATACTGGGAGGAGTTTCAATGACTTTCTTACTCAGCTGGCCTACTTGTGCCTCCAGATTTCTAATGGAGGATCTTGTTTCACTCATGAAACTGAAAGTGGCCTTTGACAGATCAGAGACTACATTGGCTAAATTAGAGGTGTTTTGTTCAGAATTCTCTGTTTGTTGCTGAGAAGATGATGGATATGGCTTGCCATTGCCCAGCCTGTTGCGTCCACCATTGTTAAAACCTTGTTGAGGTTTTTGTTGATCCTTCCATGAGAAATTTGGATGATTTCTCCATGATGAGTTATAGGTATTTCCATAAGGTTCACCCATGTAATTAACCTCTGCCATGGCAGGGTTCTCAGGATCATAAGCTTCTTCAGAAGCTGCCTCTCTAGTACTGTTGGATGCATGTTGCCATCCATTCAGATTTTGAGAGATCATGTTGACCTGTTGAGTCAACACTTTGTTCTGAGCCAATATGGCATTCAGAGTATCAATTTCAAGAACTCCTTTCTTCTGAGGTATCCCATTGTTCACGGAATTCCTTTCAGAAGTGTACATGAATTGGTTGTTTGCAACCATATCAATGAGTTCTTGAGCCTCTTCAGGCGTTTTCTTCAGGTGAATAGATCCACCTGCAGAATGGTCCAATGACATTTTCGAAAATTCAGAGAGACCATAATAGAATATATCTAAAATGGTCCATTCTGAAAACATGTCAGATGGACATCTTTTGGTCAGCTGCTTGTATCTTTCCCAAGCTTCATAGAGGGATTCACCATCTTTTTGTTTGAAGGTTTGAACATCCACTCTCAGCTTGCTCAGCTTTTGAGGAGGAAAGAATTTATCTAAGAAGGCAGTGACCAGCTTATCCCATGAGTCCAGGCTATCCTTGGGTTGTGAGTCCAACCATACTCTAGCTCTGTCTCTTACAGCAAAAGGGAAAAGCATGAGTCTGTAGACTTCAGGATCAACTCCATTCGTCTTTACAGTCTCACAGATCTGCAAGAACTCAGTTAAAAACTGATAAGGATCTTCAGATGGAAGTCCATAAAACTTGCAGTTTTGTTGCATTAAAGCAACTAGTTGAGGCTTAAGCTCAAAGTTATTGGCTCCAATGGCAGGAATGGAGATGCTTCTGCCATCAAATTTGGACGTTGGCTTTGTGAAGTCACCAAGCATTCTCCTTGCATTATTATTATTTTCGGCTGCCATCTCCTTCTCTTGTTCGAAAATTTCTGAAAGGTTGTTTCTAGATTGTTGTAATTTAGCCTCTCTTAATTTTCTCTTCAGAGTCCTTTCAGGTTCTGGATCAATTTCAACAAGAGTGCCTTTATCCTTGTTTCTGCTCATATGAAAGAGAAGAAAACAAGAAAAGAAAGAGGAATCCTCTATGTCACAGTATAGAGATTCCTTTGTGTTAGTAGAAAAAGAAAGGGGTAGAAGAATGAAGAATGGATTCGGATTTATGGATGAAGAGAGGTGAAGAGAAGTGTTAGTAAACAAATAATTAAATAGAAGAAGAAAAGAGGAGGGAGATTTCGAAAATAATTTTGAAAAAGTGGTTAGTAATTTTCGAAAATTAGATATAAAATGTAATTAAAATTAAAACATAAAACAATTAATTAATTAAAAAGAACTTTTGAAAAAGGGGTGAGATATTTTCGAAAGTTAGAGAGGGAAAAGTAGTTAGGTGGTTTTGAAAAAGATAAGAAACAAACAAGAAGTTAGTTAGTTGATTGAAAAAGATTTGAAATCAAAATTGAAAAAGATAAGAAGATAGTAAGTTAGATAAGATATTTTTGAAATCAAATTTTGAAAAAGATAAAATTTTTGAAAAAGATCAAATAAAAGATAAAAAAGATTTAATTCAAAAATTTTGAAATTATTTACTTCACTAACAAGAAACTACAAGATAAGATTCTAGAACTTAAAAATTGAACCTTTCTTAACAAGAAAGTAACAAACTTCAAATTTTTGAACCAATCACATTAATTATTAGTGAATTTTCGAAAATATGATGTAAAGATAATAAAAGGATTTTGAAAATATTTTGAAAAAGATTTTTGAAATTTTCGAAAAAAAATAGAAAATGAACAAGATATGATTTTTTTGAAAAAGATTTTGAAAAGATAAGATTTTTAAAATTGAAATTTTGACTTGACTTGTAAGAAACAACTAATTTTGAAAATTTTTGACCAAGTCAACCCAAAATTTCAAAAATTTAGAGGGAAATAAGGAAAAGATATTTTTTTTATTTTTGAATTTTTAATTATGAGAGAGAAAAACAACAAAAATACTTAATGCATGAAATTTTTAGATCAAAACCATGAATGCATGCAAGAATGCTATGAATGTCAAGATGAACACCAAGAACACTTTGAAGATCATGATGAATATCAAGAACATATTTTTTGAAAAATTTTTGATGCAAAGAAAACATGCAAGACACCAAACTTAGAAATCTTTAATGCATGGACTCTAACAAACAAAAAATGCATTTGAAAAACAACAACCAACACAAAATAAGAAAATATCAAGATCAAACAAGAGGACTTATCAAGAACAACTTGAAGATCATGAAGAACACTATGAATGCATGGGATTTTTGAAAAATGCAAGAAAAATTTTTTAAAACATGCAATTGACACCAAACTTAAAAATTGACTCAAGACTCAAACAAGAAACACAAAATATTTTTGGTTTTTTTATGATTTTATGATTTTTTTAGTATTTTTATTAATTTTTTCGAAAATAAAGTTTAGAAAAACGAAAAATAAAAGAAAAATTTTGAAAAAGATTTTTGAAAAGAAAATTACCTAATCTAAGCAACAAGATGAACCGTCAGTTGTCCATACTCGAACAATCCCCGGCAACGGCGCCAAAAACTTGGTGGACGAAATTGTGATCCTTATTCTTTAAGTTGCACTCCTTGTAAAATTATGGAACTTGAAATTGGCACGAGTGAACAATGGATCAATTGTGATCAATGTTCTAACTATTTTGAGTGAAATCATTATTATGGCACTGGTTGAATTCACAACTCCGTTCAACTAACCAGCAAGTGTACTGGGTCGTCCAAGTAATAAACCTTACGTGAGTAAGGGTCGATCCCACAGAGATTGTTGGTATGAAGCAAGATATGGTCACCTTGTAAATCTCAGTTAAGCAGATATAAATTGGTTTATGGTTTTGGAAATTAATAATAAGAAAATAGATGATATATAATAAAAGGGATAGGACACTTATGCAGATTCATTGGTGGGAATTTCAGATAAGCATATGGAGATGCTGTATGGCTCGAGGACGCCTGCTCTCCTACTACTTCAACTCAATCCTTCTTACTCCTTTCCATGGCAAGCTGTGTATAGGGGTTCACCGTTCGACGATGGCTACTTTCTATCCTCACGGGAAAATGGTCCTCTGCGGCTGTCACTCGCATGGCTAATCGTCTGGAGGCATCACCTGGCCGAAGGCTACATCCCATCCTCGCAGTGAAAACTACGCTCACGCGCTCTGTCACAGCACGGCTAATCACTGGTTGGTTCCCGCGCCTACTGGAATAGAATCCCTTGATTCTTTTACGTTTGTCATCACGCCCAGCACTTATAAGTCTGAAGCACGTCACAGTCATTCATTACCGGAATCCTACTCGGAATACCACAGACAAGGTTAGACTTTCCGGACTCCCAGGATCCTACTCGAAATACCACAGACAAGGTGAGACTTTCCGGATCCTCATAAATGCCGCCATCTATCTAGCTTATACCACGAAGATTCTGTTGGGAAATCTAAGAGATACACATTCAAGCTCTGTTGCATGTAGAACGGAAGTGGTTGTTAATCACGTGCGTTCATAAGTGAGAATAATAATGAGGGTTATCTAATCATCACATTCATCATGTTCTTGGGTGCGAATGAATATCTTGGAATAAGAATAAGAGAGAATTGAATAAAAGAAAATAGAACTGCATTAATACTTGAGGTACAGCAGAGCTCCACACCCTTAATCTATGGTGTGCAGAAACTCCACCGTTGAAAATACATAAGTAAGAGGTTCAGGCATGGCCGAGAGGCCAGCCCCCTAAAACGTGATCAATAGCCTCTTAGGATAAAGAATAAAACAAAACTGAGACCAAAGATGAAACGTGGTCAAAAGACGTCTCATACAATAGTTAAATGTTCTATTTATAATAAACTAGCTCCTAGGGTTTACATGAGTAAGTAATTGATGCATAAATCCACTTCCGGGGCCCACTTGGTGTATGTTTGGGTTGAGCTTGATCAATCCACGAGCTGAGGCTTCTCTTGGAGTTGAACTCCGAGTTATGACGTGTTTTGGGCGTTCGACTCCGGATCATGACGTTTTTCTGGCGTTTAACTCTAGACAGCAGCATGTACTTGGCGTTCAACGCCAAGTTACGTCGTCAATTTCCGAATAAAGTGTGGACTATTATATATTGCTGGAAAGCCCTGGATGTCTACTTTCCAACGCCGTTGAGAGCGCGCCAATTAGAGTTCTGTAGCTCCAGAAAATCCATTTTGAGTGCAGGGAGGTCAGATTCCAACAGCATCAGCAGTCCTTTTTGTCAGCCTTTTTCAGAGTTTTGCTCAAGTCCCTCAATTTCAGCCAGAAATTACCTGAAATCACAGAAAAACACACAAACTCATAGTAAAGTCCAGAAATGTGAATTTAACATAAAAACTAATGAAAACATCCCTAAAAGTAGCTTGAACTTACTAAAAACTACCTAAAAACAATGCCAAAAAGCGTATAAATTATCCGCTCATCAACCACCGTCCAAACAAACAACCACCATGAGAAAAAAGGTGATTGCCCACAAAAGTTCAGGCCGAGGCAAGAATAAGAAACCTGTAGTTGAAGAAGAAGAGCAAGAATCTCATACTTCTCCCACTCCTTCACCTCCACCCTCATCACCGAAGAAGACTACCCCCGGAAAAAGCTCACAGAAGAATCAGGGGTTTGCACTCAATGACACGAGTGAACCTCCAAACTTGGAATCCATGGAATTCAGAGACAAGTATGGCAAGACTCACTCTCATTTTGATCCAAGTAGATTTAACTCCTGTACCTCTTTTGAGTTTCACAAAGAGGTTATGGAGAAGCGTCATTTGTGCACTACCTATCTTGTTAGCCTCGAAAATCTCAAGAGCACCAACATCTCATCTCTGTTTGAACTCCTCAACTGGAAGCCTTTGCTCCTCATCAAGAAACCAGTCTACCCTGGTCTTGTTCGAGAGTTTTATGCCAATATGCGGCTCATTGACGGCACCCTTCATTCCTATGTCAAAAGGGTTCAAATAGCCCTTGATGCTGAGACAATTGGAGCGGCCCTGGGCTTCAAGGATGAAGGACCACGAGCATACATGGTAGAGAAATGGGACACACAAGTTGGCGTTCCATACAAGACTGTTCTCCAGCATATTTGCAAAAACCTTTCTGGACTGCATGGCACCATCCCAACCCACAAAGCTCTAGGACCAGTCAATTCCCTGCTTTACCGAATCATCACTCATATTCTGACTCCCCAAAGCGGCTCACACAACCGAGTAACATTTTCTGACTGTCTCATATTATTTGCTTTGGTTACCTCTACCCCTATCTTCTTTGGTTATATTATGATTATGCTCATGTGGGATTATGTTAGAAGCACCAGAAAGGATAACCTGCCTTATGGTATGTTTTTAACTAGAATTTTTGAGTACTTTAAAGTTGATTTGTTAAATGAGAAGGTAGAAAACGATGTGTCTACAATCCGAGGAGGAGGAGCAACTAAGGAAACCAAAGGGCGAAAAACTGCTGCATCGGATAGTGACTATGAAGGCAGGCCAGAATCTTCCAAAACAATCAAGTCCATCAAACAGATTTTAGGAGAATTTTTGAACATGGCAGACATAATGTTTCGATCCCACAAAGAGGCCCGCAAGCAAGCTTATGAGAGTGAGAAAGCTTGGAAAAATTGCAAAGAAAGGGTCAATCTGATGATGGAACATTTTAAAGAAGATTTGGGAGATAATAGTGGAGGAGACGCTGAGGAAGAAGATATTAACTTCTCTGATGATTAGTGACAGTTTTTACTCTGTTTGATATTGGCTCCATTAGGCTCAATCTTTTTTTTGTATAAGCATGACTTGATACTTACTGCTTTAGGATAATCTCTAGGATACTGTGATATACTTTTGCTACTTTATCTTGAACATTTTGTTATGTTAATCATGATTTGTGCAGGTGCCCCTTTGATGACAAAAGGGGGAGGAAATTTAGTTTCCAAAATTGAAATTGGAAAACAAAGAAAAACAGGGGCTGGAAAACAAAGAAAAACAGGGGCTGGAACAGGGGATGAAATTTTCAAATTGAAAATTCATGATCACCCTTGTTCAAAGAATGCATGTTGTTACTGCATTTGTTTACTATGGTCATTGCTGTTTGAACCGCATTTGGTTTATCATGATTAGTTTATTTGGCATTTGGTTTATAATGATGTTTGATTTATTTTGATGCCTGGCTGTTGAATAATCATTGATAAACTTGTTGGATTGAAAATTTATTTTTTGGCAGTTCCTTTAAATTGTGTAAAATATCAAAACTGCCTTGTTTTGTTCTTCAAATATTTTTCATCATGTTGTTTTGCTCTGATATCCTAAACAAGAAAATGTTTGAAAAAAAATATTTGGATACTTTTTGTTGTATGAAAGTGTTTGAGCAGTAAATCAGTTATGATATCAAATGAGTTTTGATTATCAATTAAAACAGCTCATAAATCAAGCATTTAGCATCATAAAATTTGCTAAATAACATTGTTACTTGAAGCTTGATTTTAAATGTTACAGGTTAGTGCTTCCCTTGGTAAAATAGCATACATTAAGGGGGAGCCATGTGACATTTAGAAAGAGGGAGAAAATCAAATTCAAAGGGAGTACTCTTCACTCAATCTCAAAATTTCTTTCCATTTCAACTTTAATAATGTTTGTCATCAAGGGGGAGATTGATGAGTTTGGAAAACTCTTATTAGATTTTGATGATGAACAAACATTATTAAAATATTAAATTACAAAATTATTAATTTGATCTTAATTCATATTTGCTTAATTAATAATTTTGTTGTGCAGATTTTTGTTGGGCCGAAACAAAAGAGAATTAACAAAGCCCAACTGTTGCATTATTGGTTCAGCTTTGAGTGTCCAAATGAGTTTGTGATTAAAGCTAGTTATATTGGGCCGAGAATAAGTTTTAATGCTATAAGCCCAAGTGTGTTACATGCTTTCCATTTGCTTTGTGCATGTTCCAAATTTCATCAGGAAAGCAAATGTTACTATTGGGCCAGAAATTTAAAAAATGTCACAAGCCCAATTGTTGAGCATGCATGGTCCGAAAGAAAAAAATGGGATTGGGGCACATTGATGAAAAACCCAACTCTTTGAATTTGGTTGCTTGCCTCCAACAGATTCCATTTTTCACTTTGGATGGAATTCAAATTTGATTTAATGCATTGGAAACATAAGAAAGAGAGAGAAGATTGATTTGATGGCTATTATGACTATGCACGCCACTCTAAGGGAAGTAAAAGCAAGCTATTCTCAAATTAATGTGTTTTAACCACTCTACATTGCTTTTCTTCAGATTCTTTAATTCTCTCTCATCTCTTTCCTCTTCTTTCTTCAGTCCTTGTCCAGGAAACAATGGAAGAAATGTTCTTCAACCAAGAAAAGGAAGAGGCTGCATGCATCAAGACCATCAAGCTAATGATGGCAAGAAAACACACTAAAATAAAAGTGAGCTATGGCTGAGATTTTCACCAAATGTGGTTAGATTTGGTGAGGTAATCTTGAGCCTTTCATGCTCAAAAAGGGATGTTGAAGATTCGGCCAAGAGGGAGATTCTTGAAGCATGGCTTGTCTTTGGTTCTGCTCAACCACCACAGGGAGTAGCTAGAGTGGCGAAGTGATGGTTGAAGGCAGAGATTGAAGCAGATGAAGTCATTATCATCATGAGGCATCAAGGGCCAGAAATCCATCTTGGAGAGCAAGCCAAGGATGGAGAGCCCGGATTGATGAAGGGTGATGATCAAGAAAGGACTAGAGGTAATTGCATGTTGGTTAATGCATGGTTATCTCTTCTCTCTCTGTGTGGCCGAACCGGTTCTGTGTTTGTTGAAGGAGGAAGAAAGTTGGTTCAGTTTTGGCTTCAAGTGTGGAGGCTTTCCTCTTCTTTAAAAAGGGGGAACAACCACTGTTTGAAGCAAGGAGAAAATTTGAGAGTGCAAGGCACAGAGTTCTCAGAGCTACCTGAGCTAACAGTTTTCTCTTTTCCTTCAATGTTCTCTGTTTTGTAATTTTTCTGTTTAATTTTGTCATGTCTTGAGTCTCATGGAAAAAGGCAAACAAGTGAGGTTTGTATGAAAAAGCCATAGAGCGGAAAAAGGCAAAGAGAGCAAAATTAAAAGAAAAAGCCATAGATGTCTTAGGGGTCCTTTGTTCATCTATGTTGTGTATCATGATTCTGTGGGAATCTCCTTGTAAGTTGGGTTAGCACTTTACAAGTTGTAATCAGATTGATTATAGTGAAATTCCATCATGTTTGTGATGGAGACTGGATGTAGGCTGCACTGCACTTAGCAGCCGAACCAGGATATATCTGGGTGCAATCTTCTTCTCCTTTCTACTCCATTTCTGTTTTCAAATACACAGGAGCAAAAACCAGAAGTTTCTCGTGCCAAGTGACGAGACAAAAAGAAAAGTCTCGTGGCTAGGGACGAGACAAAACAAAAAGTCTCGTGTGTAGTGAAGAGATAAAAAGAGTAAAAGTTTCCAGAATTAGTCTGACAAGTCAGCAAGTGTTATCAAGCAAAAAGTGGGCTAAGATTCAACCCCCCCTTCTCTTAGCCATTGAAACCATCAACATTGACATACATTTCACATTTGTTTTTTTATTTTTACCTACCATCAACGGTGGAGCTTAGTTCAGACAAGGGGGGCCAAACTTTTTATAAAAAAATTAGTAGTACTTTTTAAAAAAATAAAAAATAGTTCAATTAGCTTAAATACTTTACGATGACTTAAAGTACCCAATAAATTCAATAAGCAACACTCTCTCTATCTTTAAGTTCAAATATAAAAAATTAAATATTTTTATTTATTTAATTTAATATTATTTTATATGTTACTATTTATTTAATTTAATTTTTATATGATAAAAAAAATAATAGAATCTTCAATAAGTATTAATATTATTGTATTTTATAAATTAATAAAAAAATTCAATAAATATTATAAATTTTAATATTTGTCCTTCTAACTTCTTTACTTATTTTATAGGATATATATTCAAATTTTTATATAAAATAATAATGAAAAATTAAAGAATTGATTCATTTTTTAAGAGGAAGGCTAATATTTAAGAAGGAGAACATATAACTTTTACAATATCAACACCTGTAGATAGTTCTTCTACTTTAATAAATCACGAAGAAAGTGAGCCTGCAAGAGTTCAAAAAGTTACATCTGATGAGTTTGACCTTAATTTTTTGGAACGAGACTCTGAAAAACGGCTTTAAATTTGGCAATGCCACCTAAACCAGAAAGATCAGATTAGACGAGCTTATCTTAAATGGGGTCTATATCAAAAGCTTTTTGACAATTATCTTCTATCTCCCCCCAAATTTTGTTTCAAGTTCCGCCACTGCCTACCATATCATACACAATAAAATAGCAAACACTAACTACACAATAATTTCTTTAGCATTGTCATCAAGATTATTGTAAATTAAAATTTTATTACTATTCACCACATACAAGAATAATATTATGGGTGAATGTGAAGTAGAAGAACCGGTTTCTAATGATATTATATAGGAAGAACCAATTGCCTACAAAATGAAACTAATAAGAGAGCAAATAAAAAATCAGTTACGTAAACGATCTTAGTGATTAGGTTATGTAAAATTAACATTCAATATTGAAAAGTATTTATTATCATCATTGTTTTAATATCTATTTTATTGTGTAAAAAAATTGTAATTTTTGAGTTATTAATCTAAACACTGTAACTTTAAAATAAGTATTTCTATAACTAAAAATTTAAATACAAAATAACTTATTTATAAGTTACTCTTAATAAAAATCTTTATTCTTTAAACTCTTTTTTTTAAAAAAATTTATTTAAATTATTTACCCAAACTAAATCTTAAGATCAGTCAAATTTTAAATCCGAATACACTCGCAAGACTAAAGTCTTGCCACAACAGCAGCCTTTTAAGAAAATGAGAAAAGCATAGCCTCATTGACTACTGCTATTATGACCCAACCAATTCTACCCGCTGAATAACGGCATGTTGCCCAAATATGGCAGCTCACCCCAACACACCATAACCAAATAAACTTTGACCTCCACTACATCATTTCATTTTTATCAAAACAATCAAACAAGGCAGAAGAAAAAAAATGGTGCGTGATTCTGAACTTATAATACACTCCCGGAATGATGACCCAGAGTGTGAATATTTGTGCATAGCTAATCCAAAAATATTAAATTAGATATGCTATTAGAATTGAACATTTAACTCTAAAAGCTATCTTTCAGAGAAGAGAATTATCTTACACTTATACACATCATAGAGATCTTATTTTTTATTTTTTATAGATGTATAACTTGTACTAGTTGTATATAATATAGTAACAGTAAATAATAAACACTCAAATTCATCTTTAACCTATTTCTAAAATCCTTTATAATTATTATAAATTGGTCATTTGTTATTTTCAATAAAAAATTGAATATGTATATTGAATAAATAATTTTTTTTAACAAATTTTATTATAAGATAATTAAATTAAAAAATATCATTATCATCAGACAAATTAATTTTCCTTATAAAAAAGCCGATGCATCTTGAGAGTTTTTAGAATAATAAAAATTTGTTTGAGACTGAATTGTTGAATCTAAAACTATTTGGAACCATATAATTATGGAAGTAATTTACCAATGTGCAGCAAGCAAGTACAACACTTACATGCAAGTATTATCATTATAATCCTACTATATATATCTTTACTACATTCTGTAGACACCATTCCATTTGGTTGGATAATTGCAGAACATTATTCAACCGACAAGGAATAAACAAAAGGCACCTGCACTTTAGTCATTACTCATTACCTTAAAAATCAACTTTGAGAATCAACACCACAGAGAAGTTGTATCAGGAGTGAACAAAAGGACATGATTACTTACCAAATATCTTACACCCATCTCTTATGTCCAGATGCACTCTTAGCCCCACCAAGAGACCTTCTTCTACTCTTTTTCAAGTCCCCACGAGCTGACAGTTGCTTTTGGCTCGAAGAGGAAGCTGCATTGAATTTCCTGTTACTTGAAACTTCTTTAAGAGGACTCACTGATCGAGATCTAGGTACTTTTGCAGGGGCAGATTTCTGATTCCTTGCTGAAGGCGAATAATGTGGAGTATCTCTTGCATTGTTGATTGGAGTACTATCTGAATCGGAAGATGAAGGACTGCTAGTGCTATCCATATCATAGATGAGATTGTCCCTCATTTGAGGCAGCACACTGCTACCGTTGGATTCACCGGCAGTGAAGGAGGCTCGGCGTTCTCTGGTAAGCTGCATAACCTACACTCAACAGTGAAAAAACCAGTTATGTCTTATGTTGCCACTTCATAGAAAAATTATGTGTGTCCTTATTCATTATCATCTCAAAATGACAATATCTTGTATCAGCTTCTTACCTTTTGTTCTAGAACCACCAAATCCTTCTTTAATTTTGAAATCGTCGAATTCTTCCTACGTATGATGTCTTCTAGTTCAGCAGCCCTCTGTTTTAAACAGTATCGGAAGTGATTAGTAAACCAGACAAAAGGAAAATTTGAATGCAATGTGAATGAGTATTATCACCTTGTAATTAGCAGCCTCAGAGGATTTCATCAGGGTGGTTAGATCCTTAATTGTTGCATCTTTCTCTTCACAATCCCTCTTAAGATTATAAATATCTTGTTCTACAACCAAGTTGTTTAACTATATATAAATAGCACAAGAGAAAACTAATCAGTCATAATGTCAGATAAAAGTTCTTCAAAAGTCATTGGATATATTGCTTGACAAGAACGACTATGAAGTAATGAAGTATATATGATTGTTGGAAATCCATGCGGTTATCTTTTTGTGAAGATAGTTGAAAAAACAGTTAAATGACAATTTAATCAAACATGTCAAATCATTTAATAGTTCTCAACTATCAACTTTACAGGAAGAGTCGAAGACATATGAGTCTCTATCTATATGATTACTGTGAAGACAAGATTATTACCTGAATTTCTGCAGAAGAGGTGACACTTGAAGCCCAATCTGACAAATCAGACATTCTTCGTTCCTCTTGTTCTTCATTAGAGAAAGAATTCTTGCATTGGATAGACTCATTTCCAATGGAGTCTCTTGTAAAAGATGCACCCTGCTAACAAAGTGAATTAGTGAATGATCAAAACAGTGTCATAAAATGTTGAGTAAACAGAAGAGCTTCATAGTCACCAATTCATTGAAAAGGTCGTAATGTTGTTCACAATGCCAACAACCACAATCAACAAACTTGATTTTCTCAGCGCCAAATGCCTCACTCGATTGCAATTCTCCATCCTTGTTTGATGATTTGTTGAAGGCAGCAGTTGAGAGCTCTTTAGTGCTGTTTAACTGCTCACAAAGATCGTCAAGCTTCTGCTGCATGCTTGATAGCACCTGGTCCTGGTACGTAAAAAGCCACAAAAACAAAACAAAATCATGATTTCAAAACAAGAAAACAAGCATATGAATAGTTTATTTAAGTTTCAAATCAAATGCAAACCAAGGTCCCTACTACCATAGAAAGTGAGATTTAATCGAATCTTAAAAAGGAGACATAATCATGAAAAGGAAACACAAAAGTCTAATAATATCTTATTCAGATCATGATATGCATTAAACTAATCAAATTGAGAAGAGTGAAAGTGAAAGGAAAAGGAATCAATCTACTACCCTAAGCTCAACGGACTTCTTAAGGTTCCATATCTGCTTGTTCTTCTTGGACTCAGAAACTGCAACGGCAATAACCGCAACTAACAGAAACCTCTGAACAGGTGTGAAGAGCTCCCACGCAAGCGCCTCCTCTCCGGTTAGCCCAACGGTTCTAGCTGAGCTGGCATTCTCGGCGTTAACCAGCCGTCCCTGCAGGGATATCCACGCCACCGGAGGCTTATCCGAAGGGACAGGGATGCTGGACCGCCGTTGGAAGGTGGCAGAGAGGCGGCGCCCGGCGGTGGAGAAGGGAGCTACGGATACGAGAGGCGGAGGAGGCGTGTGGTGAGGAGCGTGTTCATTTGCAGAAGTATCGTCCATTGAATTTGAACGTTTGAGATTTGAGTATTCAAATTTTTGCGTTTTGAGAGGGAAAAAATAACAGCTGCTACACGATTACCCTAACGGCAAAAGCTGCCAAAATTCTACGCTATAGTACAAATTAGTTACATGATTCGACTTCCACAATCCACCCTCTCTTTGTCTCTCTCTTCTTCCATTGTTTTCTTTTTTTCTAGAAAATGTTTATTTACAAATTTATTTAGGTTATTACCATTTGAAGGTCTACACCGTTTCGATTTGATTTCGATGTTTTATTTGATTTATTGTCATTTTTTTATTTTTAATTTTTCTTTTAATACAAAATTCAACTAGTGATTAATAGTAGTTACTTATTTTATCATTAGAAAATTAATAAAAGTACAGTATGCTAGTGTAAATATTTAATTTAAAGGGTCACTCCATTTAAAAAGGAATAAAAATATCATTTGGCATTGAATACTTGTTTGAATAAGTTTATGTACAAAATCCTGTGCTATTAAAGCTCGCAGGGCTAATGAAGATTATATTCATCCGGGTAATTAACAAGTCAAAGGAAATCACTTGTTTCCAAATTAATGTTGATTGAGAGCCTTTCTACGTAGTATTAAGAAGTATATAATTTGTATTCTAAGAACACATGTTAAATGTAAACTTCGAGAAATTAGTAAATAATTAACCAATAAATTAATTATTAATCACAGAAATTAAAAAAAATAGAATTTGATAATTTAATGTAATAGAGCTAAGTAAAATAAGAATTTTGACATTAATTTTAAAGAAATTAATCTAAAATTAGACTGAACCGAACGAATCGAACCTAAAACAGACTCAAGATTCAATTTTACCCTCACTTAAAGAGTAACAGCCAAGACCAAAAAAAAAAAAAAAGAACAACAATCCTTCTTCCTTCCCTCATGTTTCACACCGGAAACTTGAGGAAGGGGAAGAAACCCCATTAGCAAACCCTTGGTTTGATTTTTAATTCCACGTAACTTTTAATCCGGAGTTCCGATCGTCGTATTGTTTGTGGCTACGCGTTCACCGCGACGAGCTTTATAAGACTCATCCAACAATTTCATAGGTAAGCCTTATTTTCACTCCATGCAGCTCAATCCTTAATTTCAAAAATAAATTGAGTTTAGTGTTGAGAAATTGTGTAATTTCGGTGTTTAGAATTGAATTGGCTTCGTGACCTTGATGGGTCTTACATCAATTCTCTGTGGCTAAGGTGAGATAACTCAAACCCTTGTAAAATTTGTGATTAAGTGGAATTTATATTGATTTAGTGATGAATATTTGTATTAGAGTGAGTTGTGGATTGTTTTGGGACATGTTGGTGGTCATTGGTGATGTTGGAGACTTGAAGTTGGACTTTGGGGAGTTGGAGATCCATTTGGTGTAACTTCGAAAGCTTGGGTCCTTGCGGAACGTGCTAATCATAGTGTTCCGGGCTTTATCGGAAAATTGGCTAAGGTATGATTTAGGTTTCTCGTATTTAATATATAATGTCTTGTGAAAACTTAGTCTAGATGACCTTAAGATAGGTTGTATGGCATGTATGGTTGATGATTAATGACTAGTGTTGATGATTGTTGTTTCGGTGGTTGAAATGTATATTGAATGTTTGATGATGGTAAATGTTGAGTAATAATGATGATGAGATTATGTGATGATAATGAATTATGAATGTGATGTTTCATAAGAGAAGGCCATATATGATTTGTGTTGAAAATGATTGAGTATGAGATTATGTTGGTTATGAGTTCTTGGGGGTGAATTTGATAAGTTGTATAATAATGTGTAATGGAATAAATGAGAAGGCTGGGTTAATAGTTGATAGATTTAGGTGCTGTTTAGAAGTATAAGTATAGAATATTGGTATTGAGTTTTGATTTTTGATGAAAATCGAGATTTGAAACTTTTTGTGTAAAATTGATTTTTGGCCGAACTTCGGCGAAGCATAGCTTGGTTTTCGGAACCCCAAATGATTTCAAATTTATTTCATATGAAATTTGGGTCCATGAAGTTTATGACATTCGAAGAACGGAAGAAAAATGATTTAAAACGAAAAAGTTATGCGCGTCGGAAATTCGGAGGGCAAGGCTAAAATTCTGCAGCACTCAGCATTTTTGCTAATCTGCAGGTCTTGCATATGTGACCATTGCACGTGATGCGACCAACCTCTACGAGTTGGATATCTCGCGTACGCGAGTAGGGTGCTTGTGTACGTGAGTAAGAAAACGCATGCCCACACGTACGTGTGGCCGACGCGTACGCGTGGCCCCAAATTTAGCAAACATAAATTTTGTATTTTAAAGTTTAATTTCAAATCTCTAAACTTCTATTTTCATTCCTTTAGCCCTAAATCTTGTTAGTAAGTCTAGTAATAGGATAAAATTAGGAAATGGTAGTAACTTGGAGATAAAGAAAGACTTTTAAAAGGTAGTAGGTGGTTGAGAAAGATGGTACTTGATTGATAAGGATGATGAAAGTGGCATATAAGGCTGATGAGCGGATAATTTATACGCTTTTTGGCATTATTTTTAGTATATTTTTAGTATGTTTTAGTTAGTTTTTATTATATTTTTATTAGTTTTTAGTTAAAATTCACTTTTCTGGACTTTACTATGAGTTTGTGTATTTTTCTGTGATTTCAGGTATTTTCTGGCTGAAATTGAGGGACCTGAGCAAAAATCTGATTCAGAGACTGAAAAGGACTGCAGATGCTGTTGGATTCTGACCTCCCTGCACTCGAAGTGGATTTTCTGGAGCTACAAAAGCCCAATTGGCGCGCTCTCAACGGCGTTGAAAAGTAGACATTCTGGGCTTTCCAGCAATATATAATAGTCCATACTTTGCCCAAGATTTGATGGCCCAAACTGGCGTTCCAAATCAGCTCAAAACTGCCCGGTGTTAAACGCCGGAACTGGCACAAGAATGGGAGTTAAATGCCCAAACTGGCACAAAAGCTGGCGTTTAACTCCAAGAAAAGTCTCTACATATGGAAGCTTCAATGCTCAGCCCAAGCACACACCAAGTGGGCCCGGAAGTGAATTTTTATGTCATTTACTCATCTCTGTAAACCCTAGGCTACTAGTTCTCTACAAATAGGACCTTTTACTATTGTATTTTTATCTTGGTAGCTATCTTTAGTATTATGCTATCTTAGATCATGGGGGCTGGTCTCACGGCCATGCCTAGACCTTGTTCTTATGTATTTTCAACGGTGGAGTTTCTACACACCATAGATTAAGGTGTGGAGCTCTGCTGTACCTCGAGTATTAATGCAATTACTATTGTTCTTCTATTCAATTCAGCTTGTTCTTGTTCTAAGATATCACTTGTTCCTCAACTTGATGAATATGATGATCCGTGACACTCATCATCATTCTCACCTATGAACGTGTGCCTGACAACCACCTCCGTTCTACCTTAGATTGAGTGGATATCTCTTGGATTCCTTAATCAGAATCTTCGTGGTATAAGCTAGAATTGATGGCGGCATTCAAGAGAATCCAGAAGGTCTAAACCTTGTCTGTGGTATTCTGAGTAGGATTCAATGATTGAATGACTGTGACGAGCTTCAAACTCCTGAAGGCTGGGCGTTAGTGACAGACGCAAAAGAATCACTGGATTCTATTCCAACCTGATTGAGAATCGACAGATGATTAGCCGTGCTGTGACAGAGTGCGTTGAACATTTTCACTGAGAGGACGGGACTGTAGCCACTGACAACGGTGATACCCAACATACAGCTTGCCATGAAAAGGAGTAAGAAGGATTGGATGAAGACAGTAGGAAAGCAGAGAGACGGAAGGGACAAAGCATCTCCATACGCTTATCTGAAATCCTCACCAATGAACTGATGATGAGCGGATAATTTGTACGCTTTTTGGCATTGTTTTCAGTATGTTTTTAGTATAATTAGTTAAGTTTTTAGTATATTTTTATTAGTTTTTAGCTAAAATTTACTTTTTTGGACTTTACTATGAGATTGTGTATTTTTCTGTGATTTCAGGTATTTTCTGACTGAAATTGAAGGTTCTGAGCAAAAATCTGATTCAGAGACTGAAATGGACTGCAGATGCTGTTGGATTCTGACCTCCCTGCACTCGAAGTGGATTTTCTGGAGCTACAGAAGCCCAATTAGCGCGCTCTCAACGGCGTTGAAAAGTAGACATCCTGGGCTTTCCAGCAATATATGATAGTTCATACTTTGCCCAAGATTTGATGGCCCAAATCGGCGTAGCAATTCGGCCTCAGAAATTCCAGCGTTAAACGCCGGAACTGGCATAAAACTTGGAGTTAAACGCCCAAACTGGCATGAAAGCTGGCGTTTAACTCCAGAAAAGGTCTCTACACGAAAATGCTTCATTGTTCAGCCCAAGCACACACCAAGTGGGCCCGGAAGTGGATTTTTCTGTCATTTACTCATTTCTGTAAACCTTAGGATACTAGTTTACTATTAATAGGATCTTTTGACATTGTATCTGTACCTCATGACATTTTTACACATTTCATTGTATACCTTCCACGGCATGAGTCTCTAAACCCCATGGTTGGGGGTGAGGAGCTCTGCTGTGTCCTGATGGATTAATGCAATTACTACTGTTTCTTATTCAATCATGCTTGCTTCCATTCTAAGATATCACTTGCTCTTAACCCGGATGAATGTGATGATCCGTGACACTCATCATCATTCTCAACTATGAACATGTGCCTGACAACCACCTCTGTTCTATTTTAGATTAAGTAGATATCTCTTGGATTCCTTAACAAGAATCTTCGTGGTATAAGCTAGAACTGATGGCGGCATTCAAGAGAATCCGGAAGGTCTAAACCTTGTCTGTGGTATTCTGAGTAGGATTCAATGATTGAATGACTGTGACGTGCTTCAAACTCCTAGCAGGCGGGGCGTTAGTGACAGACGCAAAAGGATCGATGGATTCTATTCCGGCCTGACCGAGAACCGACAGCTGATTAGCCATGCTGTGACAGAGCATAGGAACATTTTCACTGAGAGGATGGGAGGTAGCCACTGACAACGGTGAAACCCTACATACAGCTTGCCATGGAAGGAGCCTTGCGTGTTTGATGAAGAAGACAGTAGGAAAGCAGAGATTCAGAAGATGGAGCATCTCCAAAACCTCAACCTATTCTCCATTACTGCTGAATAAGTACTAATTTCATGTTCTTTTGCTTTTCACAATCAATTCTGATAATTTCTGATATCCTGACTAAGATTTACAAGATAACCATAGCTTGCTTCAAGCCGACAATCTCCGTGGGATCGACCCTTGCTCACGCAAGGTATTACTTGGACGACCCAGTGCACTTGCTGGTTAGTTGTGCGGGATTGCAAAAGTGTTATTGCAATTTCGTGCACCAACTGACAATGGTGATACCCAACATACAGCTTGCCATGAAAAGGAGTAAGAAGGATTGGATGAAGACAGTAGGAAAGCAGAGAGACGGAAGGGACAAAGCATCTCCATACGCTTATCTGAAATCCTCACCAATGAATTACATAAGATTCTCTATCATTATTTTATGTTTTATTCATATATCATCCATAACCATTTGAATCTGCCTGACTGAGATTTACAAGGTGACCATAGCTTGCTTCATACCAACAATCTCCGTGGGATCGACCCTTACTCGCGTAAGGTTTATTACTTGGACGACCCAGTGCACTTGCTGGTTAGTTGTGCGAAGTTGTGATAAAGAGTTGAGATTGCAATTGAGCGTACCATGTTGATGGCGCCATTGATGATCACAATTTCGTGCACCAAGTTTTTGGCGCCGTTGCCGGGGATTGTTGAGTTTGGACAACTGACGGTTCATCTTGTTGCTTAGATTAGGTCTTTTTCTTCAGAGTTCTTAAGAAAGAATTCTAGTGTTTCAAGGTGATGTTCTTATCATCACCAAAGCTGATTGATTCTCATCAATTTAGCTCTTGAATGCAATGTCCTGCTGAAACTTGGCTAGACATGTCTAATTTCTTTAGACTGAAGCTTTAGACTAACATTGCATGATTCCTGGAATTCTCATTAAGAATTTTGATATCTTTATTTTCTTTTTCCACTTAATTTTCGAAAAATAAAAAAAAATACAAAATCATTAAAACAAAAAATATTGTATGTTTCTTGTTGAGTCTAGTGCCTCATGTTAAGTTTGGTGTCAATTGCATGTTTCTGTTCTTCTTGCATTCATTCATGTGTCTTAAGTGATCTTCAAGATGTTCTTGATGATTTCCTTGCTCTGATCTTTGAATTCTCTTGACTTGAGTATTTTGTTATATGCATTCTCATTTTGTTAAGTCAGTAGTATACAAACTGCTAAGTTTGGTGTCTTGCATGCATTGTTATTTGATTTTAGTTGCATTTTGATTATTCCTCATTATTAAAAATCCAAAAAAATATTTTTAATTTATGTCTTTTCAAGTCAATAATACAGAGAATTGAAGATTCAGAACATACAGTAGAGGAATTACACAGAAAAAGCTGGGCGTTCAAAACGCCCAATGAGGAAGGCAAACTGGCGTTTAAACGCTAGCCAGGGTGCCTGGTTGGGCGTTTAACGCCCAAAAGGGTAGTGCTTTGGGCGTTAAACGCCAGAATGGATACCATTCTGGGCGTTTAACGCCAGGATGGCACAAGAGGGAAGATTCTGTTTTCAATTCAAATTTTTTTTCAAGTTTTCAAAATTTTCAAAATCATATCTTTTTCAACTCAAATCTTTTCAATCAAATCTTTTTCAAAATCAATTTCTTTCCATTTTCAAAAATACTTGTTATCAATTAATGATTTGATTCAACATTTCAAGTATGTTGCCTTTTCTGTTGAGGAAGGTTTAATGTTTGAATCATATCTTTTCTTGTTAGCCAAGTCATTAATTTTCAAAATCAAATCTTTTTAAATTGTTTTTCAAATCATATCTTCTCAATCATCTTTTTAAAACCATAACTTTTCAATCATATCTTCTTAATCATATCTTTTTCAAAATAGTTTTCAATCATATCTTTTTTATTTCTAATTTCAAAATCTTTTTCAAAAATCACTTGATTTTTTTTCCACTCTTAGTTTTCGAAAATCAATTAGTATTTTTCAAAATGTTTTTAAAATATTTTTAATTTATTTTCGAAAATTTCTTCCCCTCTTTTCACATCCTTCTATTTATGGACTAACACTCCTCCTTAATGCACAATTCGAACTCTATCTCTCTTGATAAGTTCGAATTCTTCTACTTCTTCCTTCTATTTTTCTTTTCCTCTGACACCTCAAGGAATCTCTATACTGTGACATAGAGGATTCCATATTTTCTTGTTTTCTTCTCTTTCATATGAGCAGGAGCAAAGACAAAAGCATTCTTGTTGAGGCTGACCCTAAACCTGAAAGGACCTTGAAGCGAAAGCTAAGAGAAGCTATGGCACAACTCTCTATAGAGGATCTAACAGAAATCTTCAAAGAAGAAGACATGGCAGCCGAAAACAACAACAATACCAACAATGCAAGGAAGGTGCTGGGTGATTTTACTGCACCTACTCCTGACTTCTATGGGAGAAGCATCTCTATCCCTGCCATTGGAGCAAACAACTTTGAGCTTAAGCCTCAATTAGTTTCTCTAATGCAACAGAATTGCAAGTTCTATGGACTTCCATTGGAAGATCCTCATCAGTTTTTAGCTGAGTTCTTGCAAATCTGTGACACTGTCAAGACTAATGGGGTTGACCCTGAAGTCTACATACTTATGCTATTCCCTTTTGCTGTAAGAGACAGAGCTAGGATATGGTTGGACTCACAACCTAAAGAAAGCCTGAACTCTTGGGAAAAGCTAGTCAATGCCTTCTTGGCAAAGTTCTTTCCACCTCAAAAATTGAGTAAGCTTAGAGTGGAAGTCCAAACCTTCAGACAGAAGGAAGGTGAATCCCTCTATGAAGCTTGGGAAAGATACAAACAATTGATCAGAAAGTGTCCCTCTGACATGCTTTCTGAATGGAGCATCATAGGTATTTTCTATGATAGTCTGTCTGAACTGTCCAAGATGTCTTTGGATAGCTCTGCTGGAGGATCTCTTCATCTGAAGAAGACGCCTACAGAAGCTCAAGAACTAATTGAAATGGTTGCAAATAACCAATTCATGTACACTTCTGAAAGGAATCCTGTGAACAATGGGACAAATCAGAAGAAAGGAGTTCTTGAGATTGATACTCTGAATGCCATATTGGCTCAGAACAAAATATTAACTCAGCAAGTCAATTTGATTTCTCAAAGTCTGTTTGGAATGCAAGCTACACCAGGCAGTACTAAGGATGCTTCATCTGAAGAAGAAGCTTATGATCCTGAGAACCCTTTAATGGAAGAGGTGAATTACATGGGAGAACCCTATGGAAACACCTATAATTCTTCATGGAGAAATCATCCAAATCTCTCATGGAAGGATCAACAGATACCTCAACAAGGTTTCAACAACAATAATGGTGGAAGAAACAGGTTTAGCAATGGCAAGCCTTATCCATCATCTTCTCAGCAACAGACAGAGAATTCTAAGCAGAACCACTCTGACTTAGCAACCATGGTCTCTGATCTAATCAAAACAACTCAAAGTTTCATGACTGAAACAAGGTCCTCCATTAGGAATTTGGAGGCACAAGTGGGACAGCTAAGCAAGAAAATTACTGAACTCCCTCCTAGTACTCTTCCAAGCAATACAGAAGAGAATCCAAAAGGAGAGTGCAAAGTCATCAACATGGCCGAACTAGGAGAGGAGGAAGAGGCAGTGAACGCCACTGAGGAAGACCTCAATGGACGTCCACTGGCCTCCAATGAGTTCCCTAATGAGGAACCATGGGAATCTGAGGCTCATAATGAGACCATAGAGATTCCATTGGATTTACTTCTGCCATTCATGAGCTCTGATGAGTATTCTTCCTCTGAAGAGGATGAGTATGTCACTCAAGAGCAAGTTGCTAAATACCTTGGAACAATCATGAAGCTAAATGACAAGTTATTTGGTAATGAGACTTGGGAGAACGAACCTCCTTTGCTCACCAAAGAACTGGATGACTTATCTAGGCAGAAATTACCTCAAAAGAGACAAGATCCTGGAAAGTTCTCAATACCTTGCGCCATAGGCACCATGACCTTCAAGAAGGCCTTGTGTGACCTAGGGTCAAGTGTAAACCTCATGCCTCTCTCTGTAATGGAGAAGCTAGGGATCTTTGAGGTACAAGCTGCAAGAATCTCACTAGAGATGGCAGACAATTCAAGGAAACAAGCTTATGGACTTGTAGAGGATGTTCTGGTAAAGATTGAAGACTATTACATCCCTGCTGATTTCATAGTCCTAGAGACTGAGAAGTGCATGGATGAATCCATCATCCTTGGCAGACCCTTCCTAGCCACAGCAAAGGCTGTGATTGATGTTGACAGAGAAGAATTGATCATTCAAGTGAATGAAGAATCCTTTGTGTCTAAGGCTCAAGGATATCCCTCTGTTATCATGGAGAAGAAGCATGAAGAGCTTCTCTCAAAACAGAGCTAAACAGAGCCCCCACAGTCAAACTCTAAGTTTGGTGTTGGGAGGCCACAACCAAATTCTAAGTTTGGTGTTGAACCCCCACATTCAAACTCTAAGTTTGGTGTTGGGAAGTTCCAACATTGCTCTGACTATCTGTGAGGCTCCATGAGAGCCCTCTATCAAGCTACTGACATTAAAGAAGCGCTTGTTGGGAGGCAACCCAATGTTATATTTTATCTATTTTCCTTTGTTATTTTATGTTTTCTATAGGTTGATGATCATGAGAAGTCACAAAATCAGTTGAAAAAGCAAAAACAGAATGAAAAATAGAAAGAAAAATAGCACACCCTGGAGGAAGATCTTGCTGGCGTTTAAACGCCAGTAAGGGCAGCAAATGGGCGTTTAACGCCCAGTCTGGCACCATTCTGGGCGTTTAACGCCAGAAAGGGGCACCAGACTGGCGTTAAACGCCAGGAAAGGGCAAGAAGTTGGCGTTAAACGCCAGAAATGGGCACCAGCCCGGTGTTTAACGCCAGACTTGGCACAGAGAGCATTTTTGCTCGCCACTTGGTGCAGGGATGACTTTTCCTTGACACCTCAGGATCTGTGGACCCCACAGGATCCCCACCTACCCCACCACCCTCTCTCTTCTTCAACCATTCCCAAATCACCTCAACTCCTCTTCCCCAAAAACCCCTCACCTATCAAATCCCATCTTTCTCTTCACCACTCACATCCATCCTTCACAAAACCTCACCTACCTCACCATTCAAATTCAAACCACTTTCCCTCCCAAACCCACCCTCCCATAGCCGAACCCTACCCCTCTCTCCACCCCTATATAAACCCATCTTCACTCCTTCATTTTCACACACCCTAAACACTACTTCTCCCCCTTTGGCCGAACCATAAAGCCATCTCCATCTCCTCTATTTCTTCTTCTTCTACTCTCTTCTTTCTTCTTTTGCTCGAGGACGAGCAAACCTTTTAAGTTTGGTGTGGTAAAAGCCGGAGAAACCTCTAGAAAGAGGAAAGGGAAGGCAAAAGCTTTCACCTCCAAGTCATGGGAGATGGAGAGATTCATCTCAAGGGTGCATCAAGACCACTTCTATGAAGTTTTGGCCTTGAAGAAGGTGATCCCCGAGGTCCCTTTCAAACTTAAAAAGAGTGAATATCCAGAAATCCGACATGAGATCCGAAGAAGAGGTTGGGAAGTTCTTACCAACCCCATTCAACAAGTCGGAATCTTAATGGTTCAAGAGTTCTATGCCAATGCATGGATCACCAAGAACCATGATCAAAGTGTGAACCCGGACCCAAAGAATTGGCTTACAATGATTCGGGGGAAATGCTTAGATTTTAGTCCGGAAAATGTAAGGTTGGCATTCAACTTGCCCATGATGCAAGGAGATGAACACCCTTACACTAGAAGGGTCAACTTTGATCAAAGGTTGGACCAAGTCCTCACAGACATTTGTGAAGAGGGCGCCCAATGGAAGAGAGATTCAAGAGGGAAGCCGGTTCAATTGAGAAGGCATGACCTCAAGCCCGTAGCTAGGGGATGGTTGGAGTTTATCCAACGCTCAATCATTCCCACTAGCAACCGATCTGAAGTTACTATAGACCGGGCCATCATGATTCATAGCATCATGATTGGAGAGGAAGTAGAAGTTCATGAGGTTATAGCCCAAGAACTTTATAAGGTGGCGGACAAGTCCTCTACCTTTGCAAGGTTAGCCTTTCCTCATCTCATTTGTCACCTCTGTTATTCAGTTGGAATTGACATAGAGGGAGACATCCCCATTGATGAGGACAAGCCCATCACTAAGAAAAGGATGGAGCAAACAAGAGATCCCACTCATCATGAAATCCCTGAGATACCTCAAGGGATGCACTTTCCTCCACAAAACTATTGGGAGCAAATCAACACCTCTCTAGGAGAATTGAGTTCCAACATAGGACAACTAAGGGTGGAGCACCAAGAACATTCCATTCTCCTCCATGAAATTAGAGAAGATCAAAGAATCATGAGAGAGGGGCAACAAAGGCAAGGAAGAGACATTGAGGAGTTCAAGCACTCCATAAGATCTTCAAGAGGAAGAACAAGCCGCCATCACTAAGGTGGACCCGTTCTTTAATCTCCTTGTCCTTCATTTTCCTGTTTTTCGAATTTTCATGCTTATGTTTATCCATGTTTGTGTCTTATTACATGATCATTGGTGTCTTAGTGTCTATGCCTTAAAGTTATGAATGTCCTATGAATCCATCACCTTTCTTAAATGAAAAATGTTCTTAATCGAAAAAGAGAAGAATTGCATGAATTTTAAATTTTATAACAGATTAATTATTTTGATGTGGTGGCAATACTTTTGTTTTCTGAATGTATGCTTAAACAGTGCATATGTCTTTTGAATTTGTTGTTCGTGAATGTTGGCTCTTGAAAGAATGATGAAAAAGGAGACATGTTACTGAGGATCTGAAAAATCATAAAAATGATTCTTGAAGCAAGAAAAAGCAGTGAAAATTCAAAAAAAGAAAGAAAGAAATAAAGTTGTGATCCAAGGCAAAAAGAGTGTGCTTAAGAACCCTGGACACCTCTAATTGGGGACTCTAGCAAAGCTGAGTCACAATCTGAAAAGGTTCACCCAATTATGTGTCTGTGGCATGTATGTATCCGGTGGTAATACTGGAAGACAGAGTGCTTTGGGCCACGGCCAAGACTCATAAAGTAGCTGTGTTCAAGAATCATCATACTTAACTAGGAGAATCAATAACACTATCTGGATTCTGAGTTCCTATAGAAGCCAATCATTTTGAATTTCAAAGGATAGAGTGAGATGCCAAAACTATTCAGAGGCAAAAAGCTAAAAGCCCCGCTCATCTAATTAATACTGATCTTCATAGATGTTTTTGGAATTTATTGCATACTCTCTTCTTTTTATCTTATTTGATTTTCAGTTGCTTGGGGACAAGCAACAATTTAAGTTTGGTGTTGTGATGAGCGGATAATTTATACGCTTTTTGGCATTGTTTTTAGTATGTTTCAGTTAGTTTTTATTATATTTTTATTAGTTTTTAGTTAAAATTCACTTTTTTGGACTTTACTGTGAGTTTGTGTGTTTTTCTGTGATTTCAGGTATTTTCTGGCTGAAATTGAGGGACCTGAGCAAAAATCTGATTCAGAGACTGAAAAGGACTGCAGATGCTGTTGGATTCTGACCTCCCTGCACTCGAAGTGAATTTTCTGGAGCTACAGAAGCCCAATTGGCGCGCTCTCAACGGCGTTGGAAAGTAGACATTCTGGGCTTTCCAGCAATGTATAATAGTCCATACTTTGTCCAAGATTTAATGGCCCAAACCGGCGTTCCAAATCAGCTCAAAACTGTCCGGTGTTAAACGCCGGAACTGGCACAAGAATGGGAGTTAAACGCCCAAACTGGCACAAAAGCTGGCGTTTAACTCCAAGAAAAGTCTCTACACATGGAAGCTTCAATGCTCAGCCCAAGCACACACCAAGTGGGCTCGGAAGTGGATTTTTATGTCATTTACTCATCTCTGTAAACCCTAGGCTACTAGTTCTCTACAAATAGGACCTTTTACTATTGTATTTTCATCTTGGTAGCTATCTTTAGTATTATGCTATCTTAGATCATGGGGGCTGGCCTCACGGCCATGCTTAGACCTTGTTCTTATGTATTTTCAACGGTGGAGTTTCTACACACCATAGATTAAGGTGTGGAGCTCTGCTGTACCTCGAGTATTAATGCAATTACTATTGTTCTTCTATTCAATTCAGCTTGTTCTTGTTCTAAGATATCACTTGTTCCTCAACTTGATGAATATGATGATCCGTGACACTCATCATCATTCTCACCTATGAACGTGTGCCTGACAACCACCTCCGTTCTACCTTAGATTGAGTGGATATCTCTTGGATTCCTTAATCAGAATCTTCGTGGTATAAGCTAGAATTGATGGCGGCATTCAAGAGAATCCAGAAGGTCTAAACCTTGTCTGTGGTATTCTGAGTAAGATTCAATGATTGAATGACTGTGACGAGCTTCAAACTTCTGAAAGCTGGGCGTTAGTGACAAACGCAAAAGAATCACTGGATTCTATTCCAACCTGATTGAGAACCGACAGATGATTAGCCGTGCTATGACAGAGTGCGTTGAATATTTTCACTGAGAGGACGGGACTGTAGCCACTGACAACGGTGATGCCCAACATACAGCTTGCCATGGAAAGGAGTAAGAAGGATTGGATGAAGACAGTAGGAAAGCAGAGAGACGGAAGGGACAAAGCATCTCCATACGCTTATCTGAAATTCTCACCAATGAATTACATAAGTATCTCTATCCTTGTTTTATGTTTTATTCATATATCATCCATAACCATTTGAATCTGTCTGACTGAGATTTACAAGGTGACCATAGCTTGCTTCATACCAACAATCTCCGTGGGATCGACCCTTACTCGCGTAAGGTTTATTACTTGGACGACCCAGTGTACTTGCTGGTTAGTTGTGCGAAGTTGTGATAAAGAGTTGAGATTGCAATTGAGCGTACCATGTTGATGGCGCCATTGATGATCACAATTTCGTGCACCAAAGGCAAACAAGCGAGTAAAGTAACTTGGAGAATGATGGTGAGACAATTGATGATGTTAATTAATGGAGAATGAAGAAATGAGCTATAAGTTAATATTGAGAACGTAAATGTTATTTCTAAGATATGATTGAATTGTTATTGAGTTTGGGGTGTTGTCTTTCCCATGTCAGCTTGGGATTCATCCCATGCATGATATTGAGCTTGGGGTGCTATCTTTCCCATGTTAGCCGAAAATTTTTTTCGTGAATATTATTGAGTTTGGAGTGTTGTCTCCCCCATGTCAGCTTGGAATTCTTTCCATGGTTAATTTCACACGGTTATCTATCAGGACATGTTGGGTTGGCACCGTAACTGACAGTTGATATCAACAGCCATAGAATAGGTATACATCATATGCATATTGTCTGATTTGCTTGCTTGTGAACTATATGGGATTTCATACGTGATTATAATATGCTATTTGTTATAATTGTTATTTGTATTACTTGTGAACTACTTGTGTTTGCCTTGTTTTGTTTGTTTGTCTGTGAAACTCATAGGAGACGGAGAAACAGAGGAAAGGTGGAAAAAAATTAGTGTGTAGGTTAAGTTTGGTTAGGTTGAGAACTTTTAGACGACCACCTATTTATGGCTTCTGTTTTTAATTCCTTAAGCTTTATATCTGAGTGTCGGCGTTCTAGGATTGCCTCTGTCATTCCCAAGACCTTATATCTTATATGCGTGGCACCTTTACCATGTTGAGAACCTTCGGTTCTCACCCCCATACTATGTTGTTATTTTTTAGATGCAGGTCGAGAGGCTCCTCGGTAGGCGTCTGGACTTTTGTAGCGGAGCAGTTTTCTGGGTTTTATTTTAATGTATAGTTTATGTTTATATATGTACTTAACTCTCTGAACAACTACTTTGTTTTGTATCTCTTAGAGGTTTATGGAGAATTAGGGTTTATCTTTGTATTTTAGGTTTTGGGATATGTATATATATGTATGTAAATATTCTCCGGTCAGCCTTAGTTTCGCAAGTTTTCCGTTTACGTGAGCGTTACGACTTTTGTTTTAAACTTTTCTTCATAGGCTCCTCGGTATAAATTCCTTTCAATTATTATTATTATATATTTATATATTTTTACTTTTAGAGGTCGTAATACCTCACCACCTCTATCTTATGACTTAAGCATAAGATTTTGTATGGTAAGGTGTTACATTAAAAGTTATAAATTAAAAATATTTTTATTAAAAATATAAAGTTAAGTTTTTAATATATTTATTTTTTATTTATTAAATAAAAATATTTAAATTTTTTTATTAATATGAGTTTTTTCATATATTTTTAAAGCACACATTAACTAATCTCTGTATATAACTATATATATTAGAGTGAGACTCGTGCGATGGGCAGGATAGTAAATTAATGATAGTATATAATACATTTTAAAAAGTATTATATTGATTAGAAATTAATTAAAGTATATACAAATTAATATTAAATTTGATGTTTTTTTATTTAAAATATTTTATGATATAAAAGTTTTTAATATTGAAGTTGTATATCACTATATCTTTATTTATGATTTTTATTTTTGTATTTATTTCAATTGACGGACTTAGTCTTTTTATATGGTGGTTGTCCTTTTTTATTTTCAGTTATTGTTGGAGTTATTTCTTTCTTCTTCCTATCATATATTTTTGTGAAGACATATTTTTTTTAAACTGTTGACTTGTATACATTTTCTGATATATTATCTTTTTTCTATCTTTGTATATATATTCTTCATCTGGAAATGTATCTTAGATTCGTTTACTTTTTTTTCTTATTTTTTTTATTTGTATGTCATCTAGATCTGATGATATTAGTATTAATAAAGTTGGTTTCTATAATCAATGAAGAATATACAATAATATTTTGAATAAATAAAATTTTTGTTGTATTATCTAATTTATTTGTTGTATTATGGAGTTGAGTTTCGGTATTTTTTTTGGGATAGATGTCTTGGTAATAATGTATTGTTGAGAATATAGTTAAAATTAGGGTAAATCACCCGTATAAACCATGCATTGGACATGATTCAACCAAAGAAAAAAACGTTACAAGGATCCATCAAGAACACATTTTTATATAGTTTAAATTAGTCTAATTCGAATTAATTCGAATTACACATGCACTGAAGCACTAATTCGAATCAACCTGATTCGAATTACACACACTAATTCGAATCAAGGTGATTCGAATTATACACACAAACTCACATACTAGTTCGAATTGGACTGATTCGAACTAGTACCTGATATATTAACTCATAGTAATTCGAAGCATGCTGATTCGAATTATGGAATATTTTTCAAAAATATTTAAAAAAATTATTAGGAAAATATTTGTCAAAAATATTTAAAAAAATACTATATAATATAAAAAATATACTACAAAAAATATTAAAAAAATTATATTAGTTGAACGTGAATTCTATAGCATAAATCTAATCCTTGCAATTATTTTAATACACTAACAATTATATCTATATGGAGCCAATGCTAAATCGAATTCAATTAGTTCGATAATACGAGTCTATGAAAAAAATTTACATTTTATAATGTTTAAGAATTTTTATTATGTGATAGGTTAGTAACGAGTACATTATAAATTTTTATAGTACTCATCGTAACAATATTTAATTTAATAATTGTTATTAAAATTTTAGTTGTACTTGTTACAAAATAAATAATTACAATAAATTTTAATAACAATTATTAAATTAAACATGGTTACGATGAGTACTATAAAAGATTTGTAATGTACTCGTTACTAACCTATCACATAATCAAAATTTTTAAACTTTATAAAATACAATTTTTTTATACACTCCTATTATCGAACTAATTGAATTCGATTTAACATTGGTTCCATATAGATATAATTGTTGGTGTATTAAAATAATTGCATGGATTAAATTTATGCTATAGAATTCACGTTCAACTAATATTTATAATTTTTTTATATTTTTTGTAGTATTTTTTTTATATTATATAGTATTTTTTTCTAATATTTTTGGCAAATATTTCAGAATTCGAATCAGCATGCTTCTAATTACTATGAGCCAATATACCGGGTACTAGTTCGAATCAGTCCAATTCAAACTAGTATGTGAGTTTGTATATGTGTAATTCGAATCACCTTTATTCGAATTAATGTGTAATTCAAATTAGATTGATTCGAATTAGTACTTCAGTACGTGTGTGTAATTCGAATCAGTGTGATTCGAATTATTGTGAATGTGTAGTTTAAATTAAACTAATTCGAATTATATAGAAATGTGCTTTTGGTGGATTTTTGTAACATTTTTTTCTTTGGTTGAATCATGTAAATTTATCCAATGCATGGTTTATATGGGTGATTTTCCCTTAAAATTATTTACTTTGACTTCAAATATAAGTGTGAAGTTGTATAAATAATTGGAATGGTGTTTGACTGTTATTGCTATCTTAGAGTATAATTAGATTTAAGATATGTGTGCCCAATAATTTTTTTTCTTTGTTATCAAATAGCACAAAAATTATTGTAGCATTTTGATCTAAAATCTTTAATTTAATTTTGAATCTATAATATTTATTGAGTTAGTAATTTATAATTTGATGAAATTTTTTATGATTGGTATAATTTGGTAGAAATTGATAAAAATTTTTATAATTTAAATTTGTAATTTTTTTTATGTTGTAAAACAAAAACTTTATTTTTTATACTTTTTGTGGATTTTTCATTGATATTTTCTTATTCTTCTTCTCCTACTACATATAGTTTTTCAATATCTATAATAATAAGAATAAAAAAATTTAGAATATTTATTGTGTGTATATATAATACAGTGAATAAGCTATTTTTAATAAGAATAATTTAAATATCATAAAGTAAAAATACATAATATTTTATGCTCTAGCACAAAAAATTTATTTTTTATATTTTTTGTGAGTTTTTCTTTGACATCTACTTATTCTTCTTTTTTTAGTGTATATAATTTTTCAATGACATTTATAATAGCAAGAATAAAAATTTTTAAAATATGTATTCTATGTGTATATATTGAATAAGTTATTTTTAATAAAAATAATTTAAATAGCATAAAATAAAAATATTTGTTAATATTTTTTTAACTCATTATGTGAGACAATGTCTTAAATGATACAAATTTAAAATAGTATTAAAAAATTATGAAAATTGATTCTTAATTTAAATAGCATATTTAAATAAGTGTAATTATAAAAATTTTAAAATATAACTATATGTAAAATATTATAAAATAATAAAAAAGTATAAATAGTAAAAGTGTTTTTGTTTCTCATAAACTTGTTTTAAAAGTATAAATAGGATGTTCTTCATTTGTTGGTGTAAATATTTTTCGTAGGTGAACCACGAATGGTAAAATAAAATAATAGCGATAAAAATCTTATGTATAATACATAAGTATGTCAAATAGTATGAAATTTAAATAGTTTGTAACTTAAAATTTGTTATGATAATATTTTATGACACTTTTAATATAGATGTTTATTGTATTTAATTAATACTTTATATTTCTATTGAATAATAATATGTAATAAATTAATTAATTATGGGAGTTATGGTTTTATTTTTTAAAATTTTTTTAAATTTGATTGGTTGATTTTAAAATTTTGCCAAGTAAGCAAACGTGCTAATGTGGCATTAAAACAAAGATGACTTAAATTTAATATACAAAAAATTTGGCATCAATTTTTATATAATAAAAATAGATAGATAGATGTGCAGCAAATCAATAATAATATGTATATAAATAAGGTAGAAACTAGAAACTCAAGTGCAATTAACTTTACATAAATTTGATAGTTGAGTGTTGTAATAACCCAACCTTCAATACGTCATGATCGTACAAAAAATAAAGCGTTACTAACATGTTTTTCTTATTAACTATTTAATATTGAGCCTTTAGTTCGAACTCGCATTTCAATCTTTAATAAAATGCTAGAAAGTTGTTTATAATTCATTAAAAATAATATACCAGACAACACCAAGTAATAATAATTACATAATTACTAATAATAATAAATCTTATACAAGTGAATCAAAATAAAACTCAAATACAATACCTATCTCTCTGTATAAAATAAGAATCTTAAGCAACAAGCGAGGGAACTCTATGAAGGTAACACAACGCATAAAGTCAATAATCGCCCGCAACTTCAAACTGAGCCTTCGAACCTATCACTTAAAAGGTGAAAGATTTTGGGGTGAGAACAAACCACACGTTTTCAGTAGGGATGAGAATACCATCAAAGTAAAAAAATACTTGCAAATAGAATTAACTCCATTATAAAGCAGTTTATTCTTAAAATAGTTTTGAAGAAGTTTGGTAGAAGACTTATTTTAAAAGGGATTTAAAAAAAATTCCTTTAACTTACAAATCAAAAGGAATAATAGCTTAAAGAAACAAAAGGACCAAAGACGTGCCTAGTGACTTTCTGTCCAACTTACTTCGCTCACTGTTGTCCAAGTGGTACCATACATTAGAATACTCAAGCGAAACCTAGTTTACCTGCCCCTACCTTCACTACCATAAACCATGAACCACCCTCTTTACGCCTCCACCGAAAAAGGTTTCTCAGATAAACACACACATATAAGACAAACAGAGAAAATCACAGATAGGATTCAAGTACAGCAAGTAAAACAAGTAGCAGATAAACATGGCTAAGCAATTAGGCAAACCAAAACAACTGCACATTCAATCAAAACATACAAATGCATATGATGCATGCCTGTTCTATGGCTGATGAGGCTCATCTGTCGGTTATCCAGCCAACCCGACAAGTCTGAATTGTACTTAGACTGTCCCCCGACGTGCATCCCCAAGAGTCTATGCATAGCTTTTTCTCAAATAATCAATATTGCTCAATGGGGGTAACATTCCCGAGAATTTATATAGTGCCCGTTCACACTTACACCGTAGGGTCAACAGAGTATTGAGTTTTCAACTTGGTACACGTGGTGGCAAGCCATGGTACTTTATCTAGGGAATCTCGTATCTCAAATAATTCAAATTCATAAGCCAAATGAATAATTCAAAAATCATATTTCAACATTCTCAATCCATATCTCAACATTCTCATCATTCTCAACATCATCATCATTCATCACAAATCTTGTCATCAATATCATAACCAACGTCATCAACCTCAATCATCACTCCACAACAATATAATTAACCAGAATAATCACCAGATCTCAAACAACCTAATTGTCACTAAATTCCACCTTAATTTCAAGGACAACCCTCAAACAACTCACTAAATTCACCTCCAACTCAGTACCACACATTCTCCATCATATTTCTTAAATTAACTTTCTTCCTCTTAACCATTATATTCAGTTTAATTAAAAAGAACTATAAACTCACTCTCTTACTCCCAATCCCTTAATCTTATACTCAGATTACTTTTTTTTAAAGCATTCTACTAGTTAATCAAATATCGTTTCATCGCTAAAAAAAAATCAAATGAATTTAAACCACAAATTATCCAAATCATAAGAATTCAATTCTCTTTAATAATCTTTAAAAATATTCAAAACATACTTATTTTATTAAAGTTACTTGATTCAGAATCATCTACCAAGTCACAACCAAAACTTCTTCAAAATTCTTACAAAATTTCCCACAGTGCCTCCCCTAAAAACTGAAATATGCCACCCATTACGGGTCCCCACTTTTCAATCCCCAACACAATAAAAATTAGCTTTTCAGTTTAACAATTCCAAATCCATTATTCAAAACCATTTATTATCAATTTCTATTTAAAAACCAAGATCAACGCATTCAATCAATTTTACAATAGATTCGAAAAATCAACCAATAACCAACAAACCTAACCTTTCAGTTACAACAGAAAATTATTTTCAATACAGACATCCATCTATTTGCATTAACTTACTAAACTTGTCAGGTATTCAAAGCCCAGGATATTTTTAATTTAAAATAAACCCTTACCCCAATTTAGTTGAACCAAACGTGACAACTCCCTTCTCTTTTTGTTTCATGGCAGCAGCGACAACAAATCCACGATGGTAATGGTAGTTATAGCAGAATAGAGAATCCAAATTGAATAGGTATTGAAAGTGAACACAGCCCTGAGAATTTTAAAACAGGGCATATACTAGAATTAAATCAAAACAAGCGTGGTAATGACAATAAAATGTGCAAATGGAACATAATCAATGAGAAGAGCAAAGCAGAATCGAAATAGCAATATCAAACTCATCAACAGCAGCTCTAACAATTTCCTGATGGCCTCAACACCATCATAATGGTCCTAACAACAAACAGGAAAACAGAGTAGCAATACTAAACAGAGACATAGGTTCCCTTAGCTAGAACAGAAAAAAGACAGAGGAACAGGATGGAACCAAGACAAGGACTAAAATTTACATTCTCAACAATGGAGGAATTGGGACCGAATCAGCCACTTCCATGACCGCTCTGGGAACACAGCAACAATTTTGATCCCAATTGACAGCAGTGGCAGCGGTGGCGTCTTCGACGGCAGTGGCCAGGGTTCTGATCGGCGGCAGGGCTTGGCGGCGGCTCGGCAGGAGCGGTACGATGGAGCTGCCACGAAGCCCCCTGCTCTCTCTCCTATACAGGTTTCCTTTTCCTCAGCTCAAACCGGCTGCGGATTCAACCCCATCGACGACGGCAAAGGGTCGCGCCGAGGACGACAACGGTGAGGCCCAAGGCACGATGGTGACTTCGCACAGCACGGCGGCGGGACGCAGCTCCGACACCCCTCGCGAGCGCTCTCTCTCTTTCTCCACCGCGGACCTTCTCTCCCTCCGACACATCTCTCCTCATCCGTGGCGGCACAGCCGTGCTGACACGACGGCGCTGACGCGACGGCACTAGCTCGACGAGGCTTCCCTTTCTCCACGCTAGCTTTCTCTCCCCTCTGTTCGACCTTTTCAGCAACGACCGGTAGGGCGCGGCGAAGGCGAAGGGCAAAGGCGACGTCGGAGTTGACCAGCGCCGGCACACCCCGTTCCTCTCTTCCCTCTCCTCTGCCTCCCGTTCTTTCTTCCTTTCTCTCTTTTTCCTTTTTGCTATTGCCGCCATTGCTGTGTTTGGTAATAGGGAGAATAAGGCGGCTAGGGTTGGGTTAGAAGGGGTTAGGATTAGGGCTGGAAGTGAGCCGAGCTGAGCCGAGCTAGACCAAGCTTAAGCCCAACTCACCAAAATTGAGCTTGGCTCACAGCTTGGCTCATTAACAATCGAGTATATTTCTTAAGCTCAAGCTCGGCTCACCGAAAGCTCACGAGCTGGCTCAAATAATAGAAACATAAACACAAAATTTATAATTTCATATTAATAAATTATAACTTATATATTTTAAAAAATATTTAAAAAGAACAATTTTATATATTGTTTATCTATCAATGAATATAAATTTTTTATTTATGTCCTACATCAAAATTATATGTAATAAATAAATATAAAATTTTAAATAATTAAAATCATTAATATATATAATTATATATTACTATTTCATATGTATATATATAATATTAAAAGTATAGACTAAATGCATATAGAATATGTGTATTAATATATATATAAAATCGAGCCAGCTCACGAGCTAATGAGCTGAGCTTATCCAAGCTCAAACTTGGCTCATTTAATTTATGAGCTCAATTTCAGGCTCAAGCTTGGCTCACCAGCTCACGAGCTTAGCTTATCGAGCTATTAACGAGCCGAGCTCGAGCTAGCTCATGAGCTGGCTTGACTCACTTCCAGCCCTAGTTAGGATTAGTGTGCTTGATTTTAGGATTAGGGTTTAATTTAGGGCAAGTGTAAAATTAGAAATTTTTAGATAACTTAAAATTTGATAATTTTAATTAAATTAGAGTGTAGAGTATTAATTAAAAATTTAATTTAATCTATTAAAATTATATTAAAAAAATATTATTTAATTGTCAACTTAATGATTGGCATTTAATCATGTATTCTGATTTAAAAATAAAATAATATAATTAATTATTTTTGTTTATAAAAATTAAAATATTAAATTTTAAAATCTCAATTATTTAACTAAATCGTATAAAATTCTTATTCTTTTATAATTGTTAAGCTATATAATTTAAATATAGAAAATTATTCAATAATTATAAAATTAAGTAAAATTTTTAATTTAATTATTAAGGCTTGATTTAATTACTTTTAATAAAAAAAAATTTAAAAATAAAGTCTTTAATAAATAAATAAATTGAAATTAACTCATAATATTATTTTTCGAAAGTTCTGGGTCTTACAAGTATCATTAAAATAGAATCAAATTAAGTTGGTTTTCGTTTAAATAAGTATTAGAAGTTTAAAAAAATCAAAAAGCAAAAAAAAAATATTATATCTAAATATACAAATAGAAATAGAGCATTTCAATTCTTTCTTTTAATTGATCTTACATATATAAAGTGTGATCTCGAGTTATACAAGGTTTTTTTAAAACTTCAAAACCACCATATATGATTATCATTATCCACTAGTCATTTTAAGTTTTAACAATCATTTGGATGTCCGCCAACATAGTAATGCTAGAAAATTATTTTAATTTTTTAATTTATTTATAGACAATATATATATTAATTATAATTATAAATTATACTATTTTAAATTAAATGATTTATATAATGGTGATCTTTTTTATTGCTTTAAATGCTAAATTGAATAAGTCATTATTACTTTTGATTTGAGATTAAATAAGAATAAAATCGGATATTATCTTTTATTCTTTGGATAATTATCTTTTAGATTTTAGATATATTATATTTTGGACTTTAGATATTATTTTTATTTGGGATTTAGGGTTTAATGAGTGTCATACTCAAATATAAATAGTGTCTTTAGAGTTTCGATCCCCAACATACTAAAGCTGTCTTTGTTGCTCTTTCTCCATTAAAAGAGTTACCATTAAGTCCTAGGGATACAGAAGGCTTTGACTGAAGAAGATCGAAAGAATTATAAGATTCAAATTCTTCTATCATTTTTAATTTTTTATGAGTAAAGGTACGTTTTCGTATATTTTTTTGGTGATTTTATTATGATATATTTTTGGTGATTTAATATGAATGATTTAAATTATTGAAATTAATTTATTCTAACAAATAGTATCAGAGTCATCCATAATTTAATCATCAAAAATATCAGTTTTTTTTATTATTCTTTCGATCGATATATATGTGTATGTGCACGTCATATATAACTGGTATTGATGCACGAGCACAAGGATTAATTTTTTTTTAATGCCAATGTTCTGGATTGCAATTCTTTATACACATACATGTATTATGGGTGGTGCTACTTTGCATATATGTATGGCTTTATTATGCTTTTGGTATGGCTTTAATATTATTGTGTGTATATATATTATTGGCCACGCATATATATATTTTACTGTATTCAATTTTTTTAATTTGATATAATAATTGATTTGTTTTGAAATATTAGTATAGATTATTATTATGATTGTTTCGGATTTAATTATATGTGCCATTAATTTGGTGTAAAATTAATTAATAATTTTTTTGGAATATAAAATTATTGTGTATATAATTTATGCGAATATTAATCGATTCAAAAGAAGATTTATATTTGACCAAGTTATATATACACATTAATAATATGTAAATGATAAAATTATAATGATTGATTTTAATCTTAACAGATAAAAAAATTTTATGAATTCGTTTCACAGTTATAATCATATTTTTCTTTAAGGTCTGAAAAGACATCATTAAGGTTTAGTTCCTTTAGGGGATTTAAGTATTTTTTTTATTGTTACATAAGGAAACTAGTAACACTTTTGATTATTATACCCAATTATTTTATAAAGATTTGGTTTTGAAATAAATTGATTGAACATTATGCTGTTAAAGTATCATCTTTTGTGAAAATTGATTTATTTAAAACATAAGAAATATGATGATATATAATTCACGCAAATATTGGTCAGCCCAAAGAAAAGTCTATATTTGGCCGAATTATATACACATATTGAATGGTAAATACATGTTTGGGTAACTAATTAAGAATAAAGTAATGCTTATTATTTATGCGGACAATAATCGGCCCAAAGGAAGTTTATTGTTTGGCCAAATAATAAGCATTACACACTTTTGTTTATTTTCTATTAATTATGCGGTCAATAATCGGCCCAAAGGAAGGTTTTGGCCAATTAATAGAAAATATATGTGGTAATAAATAGGTTGTAAAGTTTAAGTTTTCATGTGCGCATTAAGTCGGTCCAAAGAAAGGCTTAATATGTGACAGGAATTTTGACAATATTTGATTACTGCAATGAGAGTATCATTTACAGTTAATTTTCTATCCAAAGATTGAAAATTAATGTTGTTCTAGATATTTCAATATAGATTTTTTTCCCATTATTTAACTAATATTTACTACATGTTCTTTTTGTTCTAATCTAGAAACTATGGCTTCAACTACGAATATTTCTGTACAAATTAGTAGTATTCTTATGCTAAATGGCTCAAGCTTTAAAGTTTGGAATGATACCGTGGAGATTGTCATCGGCTGTATGGATCTGGATATAGCTCTTTGAGAGGAGAAACCCACTTCTACTCCGGAAAATCTCAATGAGGTTAAAATAGAGAAGTGGGAGAGATCCAATCGAATGAGCATTATGATCATGAAACGCTCAATTCTTGAGGCGTTTTGAGGCTCAATTTCTGCTCGATTATGGAAGTAGCCTTTTGAGCAAGCTTGTCTCCATGAGGTATAAAGGTAAAGAAAACATAAGGGAGTACATTATGAAAATGTCTCATCTTGCTTCAAAATTGAAAACACTAAAGTTAGAGTTGTCTTCAGACTTACTCGTGCATTTTATTTTGATCTCCCTTTCTGCACACTTTGAGCAGTTCAAAGTGAGTTATAACACTTTGAAGGACACTTGGTCCTTAAATTAGCTTATATCTCACTGTGTGCAAGAAGAAGAGAGGCTACAGCAAGATAAGACTAAAAGTGCTAACATGGCTTCATCTTCTTAGTATGAAAGAAAGCGTGATACTAGTGTGGATGTGCCTTTTCAACAGAAAAATGGTAAGAAACATGATCAAATTTCAACCTGTTTCTTCTGTAAGAAGGTGGCACACATGAAGAAGGATTGTACCAAATATGTCACTTTGCGTGTAAAGAAGGGTATAATTCTTACTTTCGTTTGTTTTGAGGCTAGTTTAAGTTATGCACCTGTTGATACTTGGTGGGTAGATTCTGCTGCTACTACTCATGTAAGTGTTACTATGCAGAGTTGCCTGTGGAGCCGACCGCCAAATGATGTTAAAAGATACATCTATGTGGCAGATGGCAATATAATTACAGTTGAAACTATAGGAACCTTTAGATTATGTTTCACGAGTGAATTTTATTTGGTTTTATTAGAGACATTTTATGCACCGTCATTTAGACAAAATTTAGTTTCCATTTTTTGTTTGGACAAATTAGGTTATTTTTGTAAATTCAAAAATAATAAAGTCAGTCTCTTTTATAATTCGAATAATATTTACTCTGGTTGTTTGGTGGGTAATCTATATAGGTTTGATTTGAATTCCTATAATAATGAAATACTGCAAACAGGTACAAAACGAAAAGTAAATGAGAATTCGGGATCATTATGGCACAAACACTATCACTATAAGAATGTCACGCTTCCGACTGCGCCACTCTGATAGAAAGAAGTATTACGACTATTTTATATACTTAATATTAAAATAGGAGCCTATGACACAATACCGTATTGCTGATTTCTTTGAAAACCGGAAATAAATACTTTATCTTAAAAAAAACAAGCATGCATAGATTCATATAAAGACTTCTTACATAATAACTTATATATATATATATATATATATATATATATATATATATATATATATATATATATATATATATATATATAACATACAACTCCTATCCCTCTTACAAAATTGTAATAACAAAGACGAGAGAAGAAAATAATCTAATTAATACAACAACATATAAAACTAAACGCAGTTTAACTCTTCTTAATGCTCCTTCATCCAGTTCCTGAAAAGGTAAAGCTGTAGGGGGTGAGAACCTAACCACACGGTCTCACCACGGAGTTTTAAAGTTGTCATAAAAAGATATTTAATAAGAAAACTATTTTCAAGCTCAGTGATTATCATTGCCTTATGAATCTTTTAAAAACCAATAGGTAATCGTTCAAAACATTTTCAAAGAAACAATGTTTAATCTTTCAGAAATTCGAAACATTTCCTTTCTTATAAGAAAATCTTAATCAAAAACAAACCACGCAATCAAAAAACACAATCATTAATTCAACACCAAAATTCATTCTCAAATGTAGCACGTCAGGGCAAACACAGGCAAGGCAGACAAGGAAAGCACAAGTTTAGGTAGCAGTTACAGCAAATAGTTCAAGTAGCAGTTAAGAACAGTTTAGCAATTAGGGAAACCAAAACAAGTTCAAACACAAGCAAAGCATATAAATGCATATGATGCATGCCTGTCCTATAGCTGATGAGGCTCATCTGTCGGTTATCCAGCCAACTCGACAAGTCTTAATTGAACTTAGACAGTCCCCCGACGTGCATCCCCAAGAGTCTATGCATAGCTTTTCTCAAATAATCAATATTGCCCAGTCACACTTACGTCGTAGGGTCAACAGAGTATCGAGTTTTCAACCTGGTACACATGGTGGCAAGCCATGGTACTTTATCCAGGGAACCTCGTATCTCAGATAATTCAAAATCATAAGCCGTATGAATAATTCAAAGATCATATCTCAACATTCTCAATCGATATCTCAACATTCTCAACATCATAATCATTCATCAATCCAAATCTCATTTCCAAATTCATTCAAAAACCATATTTCAAAGAAAATCCCCATCATCCTTCTTTCCATTCCGTCCATTAACAATCCCAATTCAAAATATAATTCTTTCTTTGATAAGTAAATCAATCTTAAAACATATAATGTTTAAAAACAAATCTTTTTAATCAATTACTTCAAATAAAATTTCCAATTTTATAAAATTTTGGCAGCATCTCCTCTAAAACTCAGACGCTGCCACCCTTTTCGAGTCCCAACAAAACCAAACCAAACGCCTGCTAATCATCCAAATCACTTCCAATAATCATTATCACAACAACACTCAATCCAAGGAAGTTACAAAATCTAGAATTCAATCAACCAATCCTATAAATCACAATTTAAACCAACTTCAACCAACACCATCAATCAATAGTTAAGAATTCTCGGTCTTCTCAACAATTTCAAACCAAACCATCCCTCAAACCCTTTTCGAATTACTTCCAAAATAGCAAATCGTTTTTAATAAATAAACCATTTTCAAATATCAAGTCCTTTCCAAATTTATTTTAAAATCAAATTCCGATATCAAATCGGGTTTAATATCAAATCAAATTTTAATATTAAATATTTTCTAAAATCAAACTATTTTCAAAATTAAACTAAATGCCAATAATAAATCTATTCCAATAATTAAAGGAAAACCACTTTAACAACATCAATCAACTAATCAAAATATCCAACTTTCTCAATCGATCAGTCTATCAATCTAACTAATAATCTCATTCAACCAAAATAACTCAATTCAATTCATAAGACTCACGAAATCACAAAAAATGTATTTTACGCATTAATATCAATTTATAACAACTCTGAAAAGTAAAACAAGTTTGAGAAAAGTGCCCCTACCTCAAAGTCGAAACTCGCCCTTTTCCTAGGCCACCAACAGCAACAGCCGTAACCTCAGCTTTATCCACTATTCGTAGCAGCAACCACAACTCTAAGCGCAACACGCAACAACCGGAACTCGAACCTACGTTACCAACCTCTCAAAATCTTTATCAAATTCATAACAGAGCAGACATACACTAGCGGTGAAGGTTTTGAAAAAGATATGCTTACTTAACAAAGGAGAAACATGGAGACGAAGCAATGACAGCAGCTCCGAACTGTCCCTATAGCGGCTTCGGTGATGGCGGAAAACTTCAACAGCACATGTAATAACATCTCAGTGATAACAATATCCCTAAAAATTGAAAGGATGGGAACCAAAAGCAAGAATACTCTTTACCAACGGCAGTGGCGGCAGCTAAGAACTCCGACGACGGCTGCGGTAGCGCAAGAGTGGCTCTGTCGATTCAGCAGCAGTGGTGACTTCCTTTTCTCTCTTCCGTCTGCGTTTCTATTTCCCCTTCCTCACGTCGGATCCTCGTGGTGGCCTAACAACTTCAGAAAGGCGATGTCAGTGGGTAACCCAGCGGCGGCAGAAGATCCTAGCCCCAACCGTGACGCCGTTCCTCTCCTCCACATGCAACAGCTTCGACCTCCCTTTCGCACGCAACATGATGGCTCTCTTCCTCCTCTGGTTCGTGCGATGGTGGCAGCGGGCATGGATGACGGCGAGCCAGATTTCACGGACGGCCGATTTGCTCTCTCCTCTTCGTCGGTGATGTGGTGGTGGTGCGCGATGCTGGCGCATGCGGATAGCTCCTCCTGCTCCGTGACACACTCTCCTCGTTCTTCCGTCATCAGCGACGACGGCGGCACAACGAGCGGCAGTGACTCGCCGGCGCACTCTCCCCCCTTCTCGCACCCTCTCCTCTCTTTTCTTTCCCTCAGTTGATTTTTGCTATTGCTAAGTGTTGTGTTGTGTTTGATTTTGGAAGAATGGGTGAAGGGTGTGTAGCGGTTGAAAGGGAATGGGAAAGTTAAGGTTAAGGTGATATTTTGGGGATTTAGGGTTTTGGTAAAAATTAGGTATAGGGATAGTTTGGTAATTTTAATAAAATTAGAGCATAAAGTATTAATATTTGAAAAACTAATTTAATCTCTAAAATTACTTTAAAATATTATTTGTGGTATAAAAAATACTAATTGATTCTCAATAAATTACTCCAATTGAAAATACATGGTAATATAATTAATTTTCTTTACCTTTAACTTAAAGTATTAAATGATATAAATTAAATTATCTAAAATCAAATCATATAAAATTTTAATTATTTCATAACTACCAATTTTATAATTTAAATATAGAAAATAATTCAATAATTATAAAATTAGACAAAATTCTAATTTAAATAGCCAAACCTCATTATTTCTCGAATTTCTAGAACTTTAATCATGAATAGAAAAATAATCCATAAGTATAAAGTTCGGATAAAAACTTTAATTTATTTCAAATCCAATTAATTGCCTTTAATTATTTTTACTAAAAATAATTTCTGAAATTAAAACTATAAATAAATATATAATTTAAGATTAGTTTAAAATAGGAGTTTTCAAAAGTCTTGAGTCTTACATTTTCAAGTCTTTTAAAGCTGAAGTTGAACTTCAACTTGGGAAGAAAATTAAAACTGTCAAATCTGATCGTGGTGGTGAGTACTACAGAACATATAATGGTTCAGGTGAGCAGCATCCCAAGCCTTTTGCTCTTTTCCTAAAGGAGTGTGGTATTGTTCCACAATACACCATGCCAGGCAAACCTAGCATGAATGGTGTTGCAGAGCGAAGGAACCAAACTCTTAAGGACATGTTGAGAAGTATGATTAGTCATTCTTCCTTACCTGAATCACTCTGGGGAGAAGACTTAAAGATCGCAGTGTACATCTTTAATAGGGTGCCAAGCAAAGCAGTTAACAAAACCTCTTATGAAATTTGGAATGGAAAAAGGTCCAGTATAAAGCATTTGCATATTTGGGGATGTCCAGTTGAGGCACGATCTTATAGGCAGTATGAAAGAACATTAGACTCAAGGACAATTAGTTGCTACTTTGTTGATTACGCTGAACGTTTACGGGGGTACAAGTTTTACAATCCTGCATCAATGTCTATTTTTGTAGCGAAAAATGTGAGATTTCTTAAAGGTGTTGAGTTTGGGGGGAGGGGGAAGAAAATATTAGGAATGTTGCTTTTGATGAGGATTCTGTAACTAACAATGATCAGGTCTTTGTACCTATTATTGTTCAAGACACAGTTATAGTACAAGAGAACAATGAGAATCCTACTATAGATCTAGTTACAATATATGAGCACAATGAGAATATCGTTGTTACTCAAGATACTGCTACAGCACAGAAAAATAATGAGAATCATTTTCAATCCCAATCCATACAACAAGCTCAACAACCTCAAGAAGTGTCATTAAGGAGATCCAACAGAAAAAAGGATAAAATCCATCTATGGTCTCAAACAAGTTTTCCGTCAATGGTATCACAAGTTTAATCAAGTCATTACTTCATATGGTTTTAAGGTAAATATTATAGATAAATGTGTATACCGCAGGTTCAGTGGGAGTAAATACATATTTTTTGTCTTATATGTTGATGACATTCTACTTGCTAGTAATGATATAGGCTTGTCGCATGAAACTAAAAATTTCTATCGAACAAATTCGAAATGAAAGATCTTGGTGATGCCTCTTTTGTATTAGGAATCAAGATACTAAGAGATTGTTCTCAAGGTATTCTTGGATTATCACAAAAGAACTATATCAAAAAAGATTTTAAGTAGATATGTCATGAAAAGTTGTAGACCAATAGATATACCCGTAGCTAAAGAAAACAAGTTTAGCCTGAAGCAATGTCCCAAAAATGATTTTGAGATGACAACAATGCATGATAAACCTTATGCATCAGCACTAGAGAATATAATGTATGCTCAAGTCTGCACACATTCTGATATATCATTTATAGTGGGAGTGTTGGGTAGATATTTGAGCAATCCAGGCATAGATCATTGGATAGCTGTTAAACGCGTAATGCGTTATCTAAAGAGAACAAGGGATTACATGCTTAATTATCGAAAATCAGAAAATTTGGAGATTATTGGATACTCTGATTCCGATTTCATGGCATATGGTTACGGAACTTTGTCACTGAACTTCGTATAGTAGATGACATTGAAAGGTCATTAAAGATATTTTGTGACAATAAGTCAGCAGTACTATATTCTAATAACAACAATAAGAGCTTGACAAAATCGAAGCATACAGACATCAAGTTCTTAGTTGTCAAGGAGAAAGTTTAAGAAAAACATATTTTCATAGGACATATAGGAACAGAGTATATGCTAGCAGACTCATTAACAAAGGAATTGATCCCTAAATTCTTTCATGAGCACACTACTCGGATGGGTGTCAATATTTGTGATGTCTTGGTTTAGTGGGAGTTTATTTTATGCTATATGTCCTATGACATATAATTGAATTATTTTTCTGCAGAATTAAGTTGATGGTTTATTTCATGTTATGTAAAATGTTTATTTTGCAATATTTGCTTTGTGTTTGATCTCAATAAAGTTTTATAAAGTTGGACCAGGTGGAAATAGATATGCATGAGATCACTTGGCATGTAGCTTTCATATTACTCATTTAAATTTGATCTATGTCGTTAAGTATGTTAGGATGGTAATTGTTGTGGTTTAGTCACGATATTAATGTGATAAAAGCTGCGGTGATTCCATATTTAATATATGAGACAAATCAGATTGTTAAAATAACGAGATAGCATTCAGATGCGCGCATAAAGTTTATAAGATGTGATTATGTCAAAAAAGAATATATGTATAGTCCAAGTGGGAGATTGTTAGAAAATTATTTTAATTTTTTAATTTATTTGTGGACAATACATATATTAATTATAATCACAAATTATGCTATTTCAAATTAAATGACTTATATAATGGTGATCTCATTTATTGTTTTAAATGCTAATTTGAATAAGTCATTATTACTTTTGATTTGGAATTAAATGATAATAAAATCGGATATTATCTTTTATTCTTTAGATAATTATCTTTTGGATTTTAGATATATTATCTTTTGGACTTTAGATACTATTTTTATTTTGGTTTTAAGATTTAATAGGTGCCATGCTCAAATATAAATAGTGCCTTCAGTGTTTCGGTTCCCAACATACTAAAGCCACCTTTGTCATTTTTTCCCCATCAAAAGAGTTACCATTAAGCCCTAGAGATACAGAAGGTTTTAGTTGAGGAAGATCGAAAGAACCACAAGATCTAAATTCTTCTATCAATTTATGATTTTTTATGAGTAAAAATACACTTCTGCATTATGATATATTTTTGGTGATTCAATATAAATGATTTAAGTTATTGAAATTAATTTATTCTAACAAACCGTTCACTCAGTACCAGTGGTTTTGGTATATTAAAACTCAATACTCATTGCATGCATGCTCGACCCTACTTCAATTTGAATTCTTCATCACTACCTCCAAATTGCAACCAAGTACCAACTCAATTAGACCAACTCCAACTGGTGAGTTCTAATTTACTTTTTCTAACAAATTTCGGTTCTATCCGTTGGAGAGGCAATAAAGTGAGTTCCTTCACATTATTTAAGGAAGAGGAGTCCCTTCTCAAAAGGACTCATGACAGCCAATAGTAATTTGCCATTACCTTTTAAATAAATAATTATATTAAATTATAATTAAATAAATAATTATATAAAATTTTAATTAATTATATTATAATAAATAATTATATTAAATAATTAAATAATATTCAATTTAGTAATAATTATAATAATTAATTAAATTAAATAATAATTAAATCATAATTAATTTAATAATAATTATAATAATTAATTAGATTAAATAATTAAATTTTTATTTAATTAATAATTTATATTAATTATTTTTGTCATAATTAATATTGAATATTATTTATATTATTATATTAAATTAACCATTGCAAAACTAACCGTTGTAAAATTAGCCGTTGCAAAATTAATCGTTACAAAATTAGCTGTTGAAAACTAGTCGTTACTATGTTACCGTTATTATTAATAAATTATTATTTTGTTACTCTATATATACCACTTAGATACAGTTCTATTATCACACTTTCTACTACTCTTTTTCATCTTCTTTCAGATTTACGAAAAAATGGATCCAAACCAACTCAACTCTTTCTTCAATTACTTACAAAACTTTATTTAATATATATGAATTTATTTAATATTAATATCTTTTAATAGTGAATTATTTTTAAATTTTTAAATTTAAATTACATTATTCAAAAAAGTTAATTATATTAATTTCAAGTATTTTAATTAATTAATTAAGTGGGATCACAATAGGGACTAAAATTAGTTCCTTCTAATGGAGAAGAGAGAGATGTTTTGAGTTACTATTTATTATTTATGATGCAAAAATTAATATAGAGTTACTTTTTATGATAGAGATGAATTTTTTACTGGAGATGATCTTATGATCCATTATAGTGGTGGTTTTGCATTGGGCCTTTGATCACCTTCTTGAAAAACAGGTAACAAACTCGCGTTTTTTGAATAGGCCATGTTTAAACATACGTTTGCATTGTTTCGGGTGGATCAAATGTTAACTCCAAGTTTTCATTATACATATTTTCTAATTACGGACATTCATTTAAAATGCTTGCATTTTATTTGTACTTCATGACAATATTCGGACATCCTTTATTATATCTTTCACGGTTCTGTTGATTTACAAAACTTCAAAGATATAATCTACATTAATTGTCGTTTTATCATTTTAATTATTAGGTTCATCCCCCGAAAGGGAGCTTATAATAAGGAAGCATTTCATTATTATGCTGTTTTCATTCCATATGTTATATGTATATCCAATTGAAAAGAAGAAAAATTTCAAGTTGCGCTAGATTACCTTCTCCATCCATCTGAATCGGAACCATTGAAAAAGACATTGATTCGGTGAATATTATTGGTAGCAGCCAAGGACTATGACACTGATGCAGTAAAGGAAATTAAAGAAGGTCCCCCACACTTTTAGGCATTGCAAATAGAAGCTGCGTGTCTCCACGACGCTCACTACCTACAAATTTCAAATTTTTAGTCTGTATTCTCTTTTCTTTTTCCGATTTTAATATACACCTAATAAAAATTAACAGTTAAATATGAAAAAATGAACGCAAAAATTTTTGACAAATTATTGAAAAATAAAATTATTCAAATATGTGCACAAAATTTGAAGAAAATATACATAAGTCAAACAAGCACTGGTAAATCTCTTTACACAAAAATTCAATAAACAATTGAGAGATTTTTTTTTGGCCATAAATTGAGAGATTTACTTAGGGGTTAGGGCAAGTGACTAAAGACTTGCATGCTGACGTCATGTGTGACATGGGCCTCACTTATATATGATTTTGGGGTATTGGACCCCACCACATGGCCCAATGTGGTTATGCTGACTCGTCTTGTCCATTGGCTCCAGCTGTACCCATATCCATACCAACCTTTCTCTCTTTAAAGCCATATCAAACCCTTCCACCAGCACTGAACCCATTTTCTGCACTCTTTTGTATTCATTCTCACTATCATCGACATGAAATTCATGATGCCAACTAAATGATGAACACACTGTTCTTTTGTAGTAAAAGTAACACTTCATTTTTTACATATTTATTCTTCAATTTCCTTTTTATTCTTTAGAATTAGTTAAGCAAATTTGTACCATCCTTTGCAACAGGCCTCCACATCAATGTAGTTAGTTATTATAATATAATTGATAGTATTTTAGACATGAATGCTAATAACAATAACAGAAAAAGAATAGAGAAATCCATATTTATATAAGGAGATCGAAAAATCAATAGTGATAGCAGGGAGGAGTAGTACCATTCATACAGGCAATAGAGATAATGAATCCCAAAAGCGGAAATGAAAGCAACCCCGTAATGGCTTTATCGAACACACCCAAATCTAAGAAATAAAGAAAGTTTGTAAATAGCATAATTGCAAGGTAAACAAACAGTAAAACCTCAGTATCAGAAAAGAAAAAAATGTCTGCCTGGTCCCCCTAATCCTATAGCCCCGTGTCTTCCATGCCAAGTCATTGTGAACCGAACATGCGTGTAAAATAAATACTTGTTTCAAAAATTAGTGGATACTTCAACGATAATGTCTTCAGTCTTCACACAAAGATTATATTATAAATTAAAGATTATATTATAAATTGTTAAGATAGATTGATATGTTTGACTCTACGATCTAATAATTCACAATATTATCTTCGTGTAAAATATCCTCATTGAAGTATCCACTCCAAAAATTAAAGTACAGAAAATGAGAGTTATACCTCTAACAATATTCATAACTTAATATTATTAATGAATTTGAGTTTTTTTCATAATATACTGCAAGATCAGATCAAGAGTTCTACAAATGGGGCCCTTGAAGGCTTACAAAGCAATAACTTACAAAATAAAATTTTGTACAGATCCAATGTCATGTGCCTTCAAAAGTCCGCTTTTTATGGTTGAATTTTCTTCAACCGTTGAAGAAGATGGCACATTGGTGTGGCTTCCTACACTACAGCCACAGCCACATAAATTTATCTCTCTCTCTCTCTCTTTTTTCTTCTGTGTACATTAAGGGTTCACATAATCATAAATGTCATCTTTGAAAGTGCAGAAACAGAGAAAACCTACCCTATATCTTAGCTTCGTAACCAAATTATTACAAATCTGTACATAAAGACTAAAAGTAGATATAAATGTCACCCCCTCTTTCCTGTTATTGCTGTGGATTGGAAGAACACGTACACTTAGCTTGACAGTCTGAAAGCGTCTGTACAAATGTACAAAAATAGATATACTTACATTCCATGATCCAAAAAGAAAAAACATAGCATGTGCTATTTGGTCCTAAAATTGTGTTAGATTTTGAAGTTATATACATTTTAATTCTAATAAGATGTGCAACCAAATTAAATCTATGTTGAGAATTGAGATAGCTAGGTTGGTACTTGTTAGGTGATTATCATGCATACCTCAACTTGCTTTTGAAGGTCTTTGATGTAATCGACAGCCAAATCCAACATGTCTGCTGTGTTTGTTTGCTGCAAAAGGGAAAAAGATTTAAACAAGGTTCATGCATGCCTCCACCACCCTCCACAATCCACATACATAGTTTGTGCCTTGAATCAGAATCTAATTACCTTGTCCATGTTAGGCACCAGATCTTGTAGTTTCCTCATACGCTCACTTATTTTAGTTCTTCTAACCTAAATGCAAGTTCCACAAACATACCCAAACATTATAAATGGTTTGATGCTTTCCAAAAGAAGAAAAAGTGATCAAGGGAATTTAATTGGTTGGTTGTCTTTTGTCTACTTTAGAATCAAGAATCACAAAAGTATGATGGAAAAGAAAACATTGGCTAGAAATAATTGTACCCTCTCTGCAATGCTTCTTGGGTGAGTGGCACAGCCTCTCTTGGCACGAATTTTGCACGGAACAGAATCTGAAAATTGCAAGAACTTCTCAATGGCTGCCATTTCAGCTGAAGTATTTGGCAAACTCATTTGATGAGCCAAAGGAGCAGCTTGCTGTCCTCTACTTTCGTTCTGATCAAGATCAATGCAATAAAATCATGTCAATGGCATTAAATTTGAAAACGAACTAATTCACTACCTTGCTGAGTTACTTGTATATAACCCTACATTAACAAGAAAAAGACTCAATTATTTCTATCTAGAAACAAACCTGAGTCTCAGCTGCATTCAAACCAGAAGAAAATGGCTTCACATCATCATCTCTGAATCTTTTTAGACCAGCAACAATGTCATTCACGGCGACGGAATCATCCCAGGGCGCGAACTCCCTGATGAAATCCTCGCCGTGGGTTTCTCCAAAAGCTTCAGCATCTGGATTGTCTTCTCTGCTATCCCTGTTGCCAATCTCAGCTATTGAAGACATTCTCCCGGAGGCGGAGGAGGAGTAGTTCTGTGGATTCTTCAACCTCCTTGTCCTTGAAGAAGAGAACTTCACTTCTTCCACACTCTTATTTACTGCTCCTAAAGTTCCCATCCCTCGCATATCAACAACATACCCTGCCAAATTAAGCTTGCATAACTTATTTTAACAACCAACCAACTAACCCTAATTTTAATCAAAAGCTGAAATCTTAATTAAATACTAGTATGAGTTACTACTAGTTATTAGCCTTTAATTTTGGTTATAAGGCGGGATTCGAACCGGCGCCGACGAGCGAACTAACCACTCACTAGCTCATTCGACTTTAATTTTATATATATAGAATGTTCTAATAATGATGAAGAAAAATAGTGAAGATAGGTACCATTTTCAATGTGAATTTGGGAAAATAGTCCAGCAGGTGAGCTACTGTGCCTAACAAGATTAGATTGATTCTTCATCTGCGGCAACCGATTATTGTTATTATTATTATTAGAATACACTCCTTCTACACCACCGGAGGAAGCAAGATTCTGATTCTGATTCGGCAACGGCGGTCTCGACGTGCTTTGATAGTTGAAGCTATTGACGTTGTTCTGCTGCTGCTGCTGCTGGTGTTGAAAGAGAAGAGGTTGTGAGGGAGTGATATCGTGTTCTTCTTTGACAGAAGAAGAATCGAGATGGAGTGAATCGTCTTCAGGTGCAGCATCGTCACGGAGACTGTTCATGAACCTGGAGAAGACTCGCTCTGTTTCTGGACTTGACGGACGGTTGAAAATGTGCTCGTAGAATTCGCGGTCAATTATGTCCGTGAAGTATGAACTCGGTGCCGATCGGTACCGTGTCAACCCGTTCGAACTCGGTGCCTGAAGATCTGACTCCATTTCTTCACTTCTTCAGAAGCACAACTAACACAACAATAAATAAATAAAATCAAGAAAAAGAAAGAGAGACAGTCTCAGTCTCAGTCTCAGAGAGTGAACTCAACTCAACTCAACTCAACTCCACTCCACTCCTTAATAATCTAATCTTATCAGATCAAACTCAGCATCTTAAGAAAAAAGTTTCTCTTCTTCTTATCAGATCTAAAAGTGATAAAAGATAACACGAATATGATATATATTATATCCCTTTCAACCCTGAAAGGGTGGTGCAGGTAAAGTGAATAACAATTAACAAAACAAATAAATAAAAGAAAATACTATACCTTCTAATTAAACTAAATTAAGTGTGTATAATGAATTAATGATAAGGATTAATACACATGACTGCATATGAACAGAACAAAGGTGGAGGTGGAGATGCTTTTATTTCAGCAATTGAAATGAAAGGAACCAAATATGTCATTAATTAATTAATAATAAATAAATAAATATTTATATAGGTTTTGTTTTATGTGTGTTCGTTGTGGCCAATGGGAAGTAAAACACAGCCACCCATAAATCCGACTCAGATTTTGTGTATTTCGTGGGGCAATTTTACCAGAATGCCCTCGGAGGAAAGAGGAAAGAACATACATAACGTGAATGTTAGCAAAGGCTAGGTTGGTATATTAGGGAAGGGTACCAGGTGAAATAATGAAATGACTTCAATGCTTGCCTGCACATTGCTTCATCATACTTAGAGAGACATATTGTCAGAAATTAAATTTTACACTTTGGGCGCAAATTTAATTTGTCCACCCTATCTATAGTAGTACAATTACACTGATTATGATCTTATAAAAAAATTGGCAATATTATAATAAAAAATTTTAATGTATGCCCAACCAAATGTACAATGAATGCTTAATTGCTTAGCACAAATTCAATATATATTAATGTATGATGTTTATTCTACAGTGTTTTTATACATATGCAAGTTACAAATAAATTAAATTAACTTGATTCGATTTATTATATAATAAAATAGATAATAAATTAAATCAGATTTTTATATTTAGATAATTAAATTAAATTTATTTAATTCGATTTATATAAATATATTTAGAATAAATATATAATTAATTTTTATTTAAAAAATATCTGTTTAAAATTAATATCTATTCAAATTATTATTATAAATTACCCATCATTTGAGAAATCAGATCTCGGGTGGTTCAACAAATAAGACTTAAAACGTGACGTTAAGTTTGGGGTAAAGTATCGTTTTTGTCCCCAACGTTTGGGGTAAGTCTCAAAGTTGTCCCTAACGTTTCAATCGTCCTATTTAAATCCCCAACGTTTCAAAATTGACTCAATGTTGTCCTACCGTTAGGAATCCGTTAATAAAATTGACGGCGGGACAAAATTGAAACGATTTAAAACGTTAAGGACTTAAATAGGACGAAAACGTTGGGGACAAAAGATACATAGAAATAAATTTTAATTTATTCTTCAATAATATAATTTTTTCTATACATAGTATTCAATATTTTTAATCACATTTACACTTAATCACATCACTTTTATTCTAAATAATTTTTTTTATTTTATACTTAAAGTAATGTATTTTTTATAAATAAATAAAATTTTACACTTTATTCTAAATAAATGTAATATGAATAGAATGAAAAGTGTAAAATTATAAAAAAAAAATATAAGTAATGTGATTGAGTAGTGAAAGTAAACATTATTTAGAATGAAAGAGTAAAAGTATAAAAAAATTAATTTATTTTGAATGAAAGTGTAAAATTATAAAAAAAAAATATAAGTAATGTGATTAAGTAATGAAAGTAAAATTACATTATTAGAATGAAAGTATAAAATTTATTTATTTATAAAAGAATTACAATACTTAAGCATAAAATATAAAAAATTTATTTATTTAGAATGAAAGTGTAAAATTAAAAAAAAAAATATAAGTAATGTGATTAAGTAATGAAAGTAAAATTATATTATTTAGAATGAAAGTGTAAAAATTATTTATTTATAAAAAAAAACATACTTTAAATGTAAAATTATAAAAAAAAATAATTTATTTAGAATGAAAGTGTAAAATTATTAAAAAAAGTATAAGTAATGTGATTAAATAATGAAAGTAAAATTACATTATTAGAATGAAAGAGTAAAAGTATAAAAAAATTAATTTATTTTGAATGAAAGTGTAAAATTATAAAAAAAAAATAAAAATGTGATTAATGAAAGTAAAATTACATTATTTAGATGAAGTATAAAAATTTATTTATAAAAGAATTACAATACTTAAGCATAAAATTATAAAAAATTATTATTTAAATTAAAGTGTAAAATTAAAAAAAAAAATAAGTAAATGTGATTAAGTAATGAAAGTAAAATTATATTATTTAAAATGAAAGTGTAAAATTATTTATTTATAAAAAAAATTACATTACTTTAAATGTAAAATTATAAAAAATTAATTTATTTAGAATGAAAGTGTAAAATTATTAAAAAAATTATAAGTAATGTGATTAAATAATGAAAGTAAAATTACTTATTTAATGAAAGTGTAAAATTTATTTATTATAAAAAAATTACATTACTTTAAGAATAAAATTATAACAAAATTAATTTATTTAAAATAAAAGTAATGTGAAAACTGTAATTTAAAAAACGATTGAATATTATGTACAGTAAAAATTAATATATTAAAGGATAAAATTAAAATTATTTCTATGTATTGTTTTGTCCCCAACGTTTTAAAATTGTCTCAATTTTGTCCGCCGTAATTCTATAACGGATCTCTAACGGCAGGACAACATGAGTCAATTTTGAACGTTAGGGATTTAAATAGGACGATTGAAACGTTAGGAACAACTTTGGAATTTACCCCAAACGTTAGGGACAAAAACGATACTTTACTCCTATCATTATCATACGTGTTTATCTTATTAAATAATATTGGACGATACATGCTCAATTTCTTATCATTGTATTACTTTATACGTCCCTTCTTTTAATGTAAAATTTGATTTGAAGTAATTAATTATATGCAACTTTTTACTGGTAACTAGAAAGACAGAATTCACATGAGATTAGATATATTGAAAAAGAAAAACGGTGTTGAATTAACAATAAAATTGTCCATATACTGATTAAGGCACATAAATTTTTAAGTGTTTAATGTAGACCCCATTATGTTTTCTTTATACAAATAAAACCACACAAAGACAAAGGCTATCCCGCTATATTGGGGCATACAGGGTGCACAGCTGTCCTTTTCTTTATTATTTTCTTCTATTATCATATCATATAACCTTTTTCTTGCATGTGACAACCCATTCATTTTACATTAGTTATCGCTTTCATACTTAATTACGCAAAACTGCTATTCTTTATTCTGTTCAATACATAAACTCTGCTTTAACCTATTCTTTATTCTTTATTTTACACTTATAAAAATTATCAAACTTTTAATTTATACACAATATAAAACTTAATAAATAGAAGAAGAAACAATAAAGAGTATATATATTAAAATAATTGATTTTGTAGTTTTGGCATATAAAATAGGTACACCCTTTATTGTCATCATTTTCTGGTAATGTAGAAGGGAAAAGTTATATGAGAAAGTGCAAAAGGCTGAGATGTTATTTGACTTGATTTTTCTTTTTTTTTAATATATTTTTATTCAGCTTTTCTTTATCCATGAATAATAACCTTTCATGTTTTTTATTATTTGTGCTACCTATATTAAAAAAAATAAAAAATACAACGCATCTCATGCACATGTGAAAACAAAAAATATATTTTTACTTAATAATGAATATTTCGGTTTCTGTTGGTCTGATAAAATATATATCAATTAATAAATGATCTCTAAAGTAGAGAAAGTGTCTCGAATTAATGTTATGTTGCTCGTGTGTCTCTAACATAGCAGGTATATATAAAGTTGAAATTTAATCCCAACATCAGCACAAAATCATATTGCAACTCATCATGTTTTTTTATTTATATTAAATCAGGTGTGATGAGTTGGCACATTAATAACGAATAAAGATTACTATTCAGCTACTTATTTAAACCTTAATTTAATAATTAAACCGTTTCTAATTATATATGTTAAAAAATTTTCTAGTCTTCTATACAAAATAAGTTACCAGCCAGCAGAAAGATTGCGAGCATCAAAGTATTATTAGTTAATTAGTAGCACAAATTAAATAAGATCGTGAGCATAAATAAACTATATATACTAATAAATAATAATAAGACTCTGTGCATCACAAGTTCGATTGGACTCAATAAATTTCAAACATTAATAAATTTTTTACCTGCTTATAATTAATTGGACTTTCGTTAATAATAATTACGAAGTGCTTCCAACTCAATTGAAGTGGAGTTGCATAAATTAATCAACGAACACTACGTTATGATATATGATTATTCAAAGATTGCGAAGTATCATCGCAAATTGTTTTTAATGATAAAGTGGATTTTTGAGATTTACTGTGAGTGTTAAAAAATTGACTCATAAGTCTTCATTAAAAGGAGTAGGCAATTGAGCGCACGCACGAGTTGTGGCCAACTAAGCAAGGATTTTAATATTGTTTGCACTCTATTATTATAGTCTAAGATTGTGATTTACACCATTAATTACTGGATTATATATGTTATACCAGATTTGCTTTGATTGAGAGTAAGACATAAGCCCGTTTGGAAGTGTTGAGATAATGTTGTTTACTTAAACGAATGTACCATTGTCATCAGCTTCAGATCATGTGTTATTGTTAATTTTCTGCTGATATAAGTTTATTTTATTTTTATTGTATCATCACGTTATTTTAATGGTTTTTACTATTATTATTATTATTATTATTATTATTATTATTATTATTAACAAAACTATAACTAGTAATAACGAACTAATCCTAACTAGAAGGTATTTGGGGACTGTGAGGAGTAGAACATTAGTAGATTTATTCTCAAATAAGACATGTATATTGTTTTTACTTTTAAATAAACAATTAATTAATTAATTTTATAAATAGAACAACTAATTATATTTATCCACGCATTAGTGCATACACAGTCAAAGATACACGTATTAGTTGTCACTGTTGCTTCACACATATGATAAAAGTATTGAATTATTATATTCGGTTGAAGTAGGGTGTAGATAAGAAGAATTGTGAGCTTAATTATGATATAATTATTACGTGTGTACACAACAAAAATAATAATTATTATATATATTAAAACATAAAATATATATTAAAAATAAATTAAATAATATATAATCTATTATTTTATATTTTAATTTTTATTGTGTATTATGAATTATAATTTAATTTTATTTGTTTTTATTCTAAATTTATAACGAATGTTTTTAATAATTATTATTCTGATTTAATAACCAATCGTTATAACATTAATTCTAGGGCAAAACACATAAGTAAACCATAGTTAGGTCAATATTACATGAATCAGCCAAATTAAAAATTGGTTCATCAATCAACCAAAGGAGATTTCTATATAATTCGAATCAATTTGGTTCGAACTCGATCTCCATGTAATTCGAACCAATTAGGTTCGAATTACACCTTGTAAAGGTTTGCCAAATAATTCGAACCAATTAGGTTCGAACTTCTACATATAATTCGAACCAATTAGGTTCGAATTACACATTTGCCAAGTAATTCGAACCAATTTGGTTCGATTTACAACTACTATGGTGGTTCGAATTAGTGAGGACCAGAACTGTATTTATATGGTTTGAACGTGAGTTGGTATCATTAGAGAGGAGCTAAGATGGCTAGTGAGGAGAGTTTCGTAGTGTTGGTTCACCACAGAGGATCCATTAAGAGGAAAACTCGTTCCGGTGTGAAGTTCACTAATAAGGATCCTCTCTGTGTTATCGTAAGGCCTACGACGAGGTATGAGGACCTTGTTAGCTCTGTACTGCTGAAACTTGGTCTAAAAGGTGTGAAACGGGTCAAGAAGTTTTTTTATCGAATTCCAATCATGGTGCTCCAGGAAATCGTAAAGTACGATTGTTTCACAATCGGGAGTGATGATGACTTGCAGGTCATGTTTCATTGTCGCCGGCAGTTTCCAGAGGTGAGGACACCAGAACTGTTGGCAGAGTTGGTTGACGCCGTGTCCAGCTCGGGGGGTTCGAACCGGAATACCACCACTGTAGCCACGGTAGCCGGTTCTAGCTCAAGACCAGCCGTGGCATCTTCCTCCGTCCCTGCGTACGAGCCGCCCCTCCAACCTGTCGCCTCCCCTTCGTTCGCTGTTGATCTCAACAGGAGTGTAGGCGACGAGGTCGGAGAAGGGGAATATCCGCGGACCTCTTTACAGTGTCTTGTACCGGCTGGGGTTGGAGATGGATTCTTGGATGATCCAGAGGACGATGATGTCGAGCCAGATATGATTGCTGATGACAGTGGCGATGATGCTGGAGCAAGTGAGCCTGCTGGGGCGGGCAGTGGTTCTAGCTCTGGCACGCAGCAGTACCCTCCACATTTTTCCTCTTTGGACTTGGATGCCATGAGGCAGGAGGGGGTACCTGGGCAGCCGGCTGGATTTGGCGCTAGAGATGCTGAAGGGTCTGCAGGTCTGACAGAGTTTCAGGTTGGTCAGCAATTTCCGGATAAAGAAGAGGCCCTCTTAAGTGTCAAGACTTACAGCATCCGTCGAGGGGTACAGTACAAGGTCGTGGAGTCTGACTATCGCCGGTATGTGGGCAAGTGTTCTGAGTTCGGCAATTGGTGCACATGGTTGATTCGGCTTAGTCTCCGACAGCGAAAGGGAGTTTGGGAGGTCAAACATTACAACGGACCACATACTTGTCTCGCCACCTCGATTTCCAGCGACCACAGAAAATTGGATTACCATGTGATATCGGCATTCATTATGCCAATGGTTAGGGCTGATGCATCCGTCAGCATCAAGGTGCTCCTAAATGCCACCGCAACACACTTCGGCTTTAGGCCGACTTACAGGAGGGTCTGGTTGGCGAAGCAGAAGGATGTTGCCCTCATCTATGGTGACTGGGATAAGTCGTACAATGAGCTCCCAAGGTGGGTGTTAGGAGTCCAGTTGACGATGGCTGGTACTGTTGCAGTCCTAAAGACGAGCCCTGTTCGTGTCGGTGGACAGTTGGACGAGTCTCGAGCTTATTTTCACAGACTATTCTGGACGTTTCCACCGTGTATCGAGACATTCCGTCATTGCAAGCCCCTAATTAGTATTGACGGCACCCATCTGTATGGCAAGTATGGGGAACGTTGCTTGTCGCGATTGCACGGGACGGGAACTCCAACATACTCCCTGTTGCATTCGCATTAGTCGAGGGTGAGAACGCTGAGTCGTGGTCCTTCTTTCTCTCCCACCTGCGTCAGCATGTGACACCGCAACCAGGTCTGCTGGTTATCTCGGACAGGCATAACGGCATCAAGGCCGCGCTTGAGGCTCCTGACGGAGGCTGGTTACCTCCGTCTGCATACTGGGCATTCTGCATTCGACATGTTGCGGCAAATTTCGCCCTCACCTTCAAGGGCAAAGACGCAAGGAGGCTACTTGTGAATGCGGCGTACGCTAAGACCGAGGTCGAGTTCCATTACTGATTTGATATTCTTAGGTCCGAAGACCCGGCAATGTGTGACTGGGCGAACCGGATTGAGTATTCGTTGTGGACACAGTATTGTGATGAGGGGCGTAGATTCGGACACATGACGACGAATATATCTGAGTGTGTGAACTCGATCCTCAAGGGGGTACGAAACCTACCTGTGTGCTCGCTAGTGAAGGCAACATACAGAAGGTTGGCGGAATTATTTGTTCGCAAAGGGAGAGAGGCTGAGGCGCAGATGGGAACCGGACAACAATTTAGTCAGCACTTGGTGAAATGTATAGAGGCCAACTTGAAGATGGCTAGGTGCTTCACCGTTACTGTGTACGACAGAGATAACTCCGAGTTCACCGTCGCAGAGACAACTCCGACTGGTTCTTTCTCACTAGGTAGCTACAGAGTCTCACTTGCATCTCAGACATGTGACTGTGGATACTTCCAGGCTCTTCATTTCCCGTGTCCCCTCGCACTGGCATGCTGTGCCTACTCACGGCTTACATGGGAGCCTTACGTCCACCACGTATATCGTCTTAGTTCGGTCTTCAGTGTGTATCGGATGGGTTTCACACCTCCCATTCCGGAGGGTTTCTGGCCACTATATGACGGGCCGACTGTCATCCCTGACCCCAATAAGAGGCGTGCGAGAGAGGGTCGGCCGAAGTCCACTAGGATACGGACCAATATGGACGAGGCAGATCCGAACCGGCCAAAGAGGTGTGGGCTTTGTCGGCAGCCGGGCCACACACGTCGGAGTTGCCCACAGCTCGGAGGAGCAGAGCACACACGGGGGGCATGATTAGGTGTTTTGGTGGATTTGGTACTTTCGTTGTTTCAATTTCGCGTTTAGATTCCACTATTATCGGTTTTCTTACTTGTAGTTGCTGACTGATATAATTTGTTAACGTCAGTGTGATGTACTTTGAATGGGAATTTAGTTAATGAATATGTTCTTTCTCCGCAGTTTTAAACGAAATGTATGTCTAATGCACACCGGAATAAATAACTCTGCGAGTTTTATTAAACCATGATGCAGAAACTATGTTCGTAACTTAAATTGCTGTGCAGAACGAATTCTTAGTAATTCGAACCATCTTAGTTCGAATTACTTGCTGGCTAATTCTTCACACTAATTCGAACCTAATTGGTTCGAATTATATGTAGAAGTTCGAACCTAATTGGTTCGAATTATTTGGCAAACCTTTACAAGGTGTAATTCGAACCTAATTGGTTCGAATTACATGGAGATCGAGTTCGAACCAAATTGGTTCGAATTATATAGAAATCTCCTTTGATTGATTGATGAATCAATTTTTGATTTGGCTGATTCATGTAATATTGACCTAGCTATGGTTTACTTATGTGTTTTGCCCTTAATTCTATGTCTATAAAAATACTTATTTTTATATCTCAAAGAGACTATATAATAAGTTTTATTTCATGTTTAACATTTTATGATCATAAAATTTTTATATCTCTTAAATACTTACTGACTTGAACATCAGAGTGTCATTTACAGATATGGACTTATCATATTTTTTTTACATCCGAGTTATTCTTATTTCAATAAATAAAAGGCGTATTACAACAGCACAAGAGACGAACTATATCTCAAAAGTTCATCTAGACAAAAACAATTGGCACTGTTTGTAGAGACTAGTAAAATAATTCTTATTACTCCACTCAAATTCATAAAACTTGATTCACGTCTAAATTTTTGAACCAATAACTTCAACAATCTTGTTTAAGATTTTATTTAATGCTTTTTATCATATTTAAATTTATCGTAACTTTTTATAAAGTATGTATTTTATACATTTAAATTATTTCACTTTTACGTATCATAACATTTCACATGTCATAATCGATCAATGAATTAATGTGAGAAAAAACTTGGCTTTCAATTGATTCGAGAAAAAATTCGGTTTTCAACTTGATAACAAACTCGTCTTTTAACCAATTCGAAAACAAATTCGGTTTTTAATCGATCTGAGAAGAAAATTGACTTTCAACCAAATTCGAGAACAAATTTTGCTTTTAACCAATCCAAAAATAAATTCAACTTTCAATTAATCTAAAAAAAATCGATTTTCAATCAATCCAAACATAAACTCGCCTATCAATTTTACTTACTTTTTCAAATTCTATATTTATACAAGTAAGATTATATATTTTATTCATACATATTTTTGTATTTATGTTTTGTGTAACTAATATTTACTAATTTATTAGTTATATTATTCAAACTTCAATATATGTTCTGTATTTTGAATAATTTGTTCTCTTTTTCTATTTTTCTCTGTGACAATACTAATCAGTTCCTATTTTTATTATTAAAGTTCATTAATTCTTCTGTTTTTATTTTGAAAAAAAAAAAAAAAGAGATCTCCTGTATTAAAATACAAAGTCATCTATTTACAATAATAACATATAACTATCATGTCAATTGAATTTTTATTTCATCATTTATATTATATTTTTATTGCTTAATAATTTTATTTATATAATTAAATAAAAATAATTATGAGTTCAAATCTTAAAATTAGATTCCATCAAAAATCAATTGTTTATCGATTATATACAACTGTTATATTATTCACTTTATGCTATTAAATTTTATGATATTAGCTATATATATGATTAATAATGCAAAAAGTTAAATAAAAAATATACCTCATAGCTAAACAGAATTTATTATATCTTTAAATGATTTATTATTTTATTGCTTTATTAACAAGTTAATACAGATTCTACGAAACAAAGTTCAAATATTAACAAATAAAATTAAATTATTCACATTTGGTGTGTATGGCATTCATATGTAGTCTATCTTTTTCTTTACAATTATCAACTTTTAAAGTATATTTTTCTATTTTGAACTCTTTTACTTTTACAATATATATTATTCAATATATGTTGCGACTTTATACATATTCATTTTCTCAATTCATCTTATTCATGTAATATGACTTTCATTATAAATTATAAATATTCAATAACTAATTGCTTTGTACGAGAAATTTATCAATAAATTATTGTGGATCGAAAAATTTTCCAAGATAATTGATCATTATATCCTCGGATCATACAATCGACTTCGTCAATGGATACAATCAAATACTATATGTATGCCATGAAAAATTGTTTACAAACGAAAAAGTATTCTCCGTACAATTATCTTGATCGAATAATTCTTATCACTAAATTATATCATTATTCACTTTAAGGAATATTTTTCTATAATGATCAACTTTAAAATATATTTTTTTACTTTAAACTCTTTTAGTTTTACATGATATATTATTCAATATATGCTGCAATTTCATACACGTTCATTAGTATCTCAATTTATATTATTCATGTCATATATAAATCTTATTATAAAGCAAATATTTAATAATTAATTGCTTTGAGTGAGAAATTCATCGGTGAATTATTGTGGGTCAAACAAATTTTCAAAATAATTAATCATTATATCTTTGGATCATACAATTGATTCCGTTGACGGATATATATTTTTGAATTTTCCAATTCACATACAATCAAATGTTGTATGCATGTCATGAAAAATTATTCTCAAGCAAAAAAAAAGTTTCCTCCACACAATTATCTTAATTGAATGACTCTTACCACTCAATTATGTTTTCAATAAGTGTCGATATAATAACCCGACTAAGCTTGGATCTCATATCATTATTCACTTATCTTTTAACCAATTCATAACTCATTTTATTTTCTAAATTTAGCTTGGATCATATGATCGCCAGACAAAGTTTGGGAGCTACGATTGTCACCTTGTATATAGTTCGATCTTTATTGTGCATTATGAGTCATAACTCGATTTTATTTGCCTTCATTCTAAGTTTGTAACAGACGATCTTAATAACCATTATTCTGATTTAATGACCAACGATCATAACATCAACTCTATTCATCAAGACACATCAATTATATGCCTATAAAAACATCTATTTCTATATCTCAAAAGAGACCACATGATAAATTTTATTTCATATTTAACATTCTATAATCATAAAATTCTCATACCACTTAAATTTATTGATGGCTCAGAGTGTCTTTTGCAGGTACACACTCACCGTATTCTTTGACGTCCGAATTATTCTCACTCCAAACGCAAGAGACGAGCTATATCTAAAAAGTTCATCCATACAAAAACAATATATATTTATACATATAAAAATATATAATAATTAATTTAATAATTGATGTTTAGTATATATATACATAATAGTTTTTATTTTTTATATTTGAAGTTTCTGTTTATATTTCTGTAAGCATTCTTTTTTGTTTTTGGATACTCATATTTACTCAATAAAAAAAATATTGTGATATTCATTTAAAAATGTAAGAAATGAAAATTTGAGGGCAGAAAAGTCATATGGTCGGCAAAGAGAATACCTAATTTCTAGGTAGTTGAATTATTTGGCTTAAATTAACTTGCTTTTGGCCGTTTCTTTTCATTATTATTATTTTTAATACTTTCTCCCCTAATATAAGTATATAACTCTTGTGACATTAATTTCTTGACCCCATGGCAAATGCTGTCAACGTTTGCATTTACGAACCCAAACCTAGTTATCACTAGAGGTGTTATCAGTAGTTAATCTTGGATCATATATAGAGGGTTTATTTATTTATTTGTTTATTGTAATTATAAGTACTCATTTAAACAAAAAGAAAGGTTTTCTTATTCCTATTTTACCTTTGTTTCGAAGCTTTTGTGAGGCGTATTAGGAGAATGAGAGGTAGTTTTGTTGTGCTTTCTGTGTTGCCAATTACGGCACGATTGCTTTGATAATTGATTTAGCTTCAATTTTGGTGGTTCCATCGGTATATATAGTAGTTGATTTCAATACATCTTATCCACTTTTGTTATATATCATATATTATATGTCACTTACCCGCAAATCAAAGCTTACTATATATCATTTTATATTTCTTGGTGTGAAATGTGAATGCGATAGAGAGTATACACATCCCTTTCTCTGTACATTTTGTGGCAGTATTAATCAAAGTCAACCTTAGCTTCATAATAGTAATTAAGCTGGACAAATGTTATATATTACCGCTAATTAAAAAGAAAAAGTAGTGAATTAAATCTAAAAAAGAAATTGTGGTGTAAGTGTGGATGTATTTATATTAGTGTGTACTTGGAATGGGAATCTTTGAAAGCACGCATTACACATAACACATGTTACATGTATATAGAAAAGGTTCCTACTTTGTTGGAGAGATGACGCGGATATATATTTCAATTGACAAATGGTGGGTTACCTTTTCATATTCAATTAAATTCAATGATTTCTTTATGGACAAAACACAACTCAGTGGTAGAGTACTAGAGTCCAGATGTTTCAGCCACCACACCCCCACCATAATTTTAATATTATTTTCTCTTTAAACAGAAAACTCTTTTTTCCTTTTCTCTCTTAATTATTGAATCATTATTCTAAACTGTGAATGTAAAGTAGCTGTACATATATATGTACATATATGGCTACTTCACAAAGATCAAATTTTTAAAATGAAAAAATATGAGTGTAATTACTTTTAAATTAAAGTAGTATGAAAATTATAAATTTAATAGTTATTAAATTCTCATTTTTTTATTTATATATTTTTTTGATTGTCTATAGTATCTTCTAATTCGACAAGTTAAAGACTAATTTATTGTAGATTTGAGCTCTATCTAAGAGGTTTGTCGTTAGCCAATAAATTGCTGTATGTACAAGGTGGGATCCAAATCCGGACACTTATTTAAGCGAAGAGTTGGCTACTTGGGGTGTGTTTGGCAAACACGTTGATGAAGAAAGAAGTGCGTTTGAGCTTCTTGAAAGTTTCACCTTTATGTTTGGCAATTTTTTTCTTTTTAAACGCAGAAACGATTCTGCCTCTAAACCCACGTTGAGAAGAAGCTAAAATTTGTAGCTTCTGCGTTTCACGTTCATGGTTGCTGATTACCTTTAGAAGATTAGATGAAAATTTTTTTTCTTTTTTACCAACCTTACTCTTTATTTTCTTCTATAAGAAGGATATATACCAATAACTATAAGCTTCATTGTGCAGTTCTTTCTACTTTTTCATAGTTCTTTCTTCCATTTTTTTCCATCAAAATCGTTCATATTTGTTTCAATCACTAGTAAATTGAATATTTTAATTTTTTTATTATTTTTAGTACTCATTTTCATATTTTAATTTTTAGTGTTATGATGTATGATGTTATGTTTTTATCTGAGTTTTTTTTATCATTTTCTATACTATTTTTTATATGTATATTTTTTATAAAATTTTTTTTATTTTTGTTTGACTTTGTTTATATGATTTTTTATTTATTTTATTGTATTTTTTTATTCATATGACAAATATTGTTGATTTTTTTTATTTTTATAATGCTATAATTTTTCAGGTATTTTATTATTTTTATGATTTTTTTATTATTTTTTGTTCATATGAATTCTTTTTTTCTATCTTTTATTACATTGTATTTATATTGTGTATGGAATTTTTTTATTTATTTTATTCATATGTATTTTATTTAGTTTTTATTGTATTTTTTTGTTCATATGATATATGTGGTTGATTTTATGAAATTTTTATTATTTTTTTTCTATTTTTTGATGTACTCTATCTTTGTTTTATATTAATTTTTTTATTTTTTATTTTGACTTTGTAAAATTTGTAATTATAATTAATATATACTACGTTTATTATCCAAATTTTGTATAATATAAACTATGATTCTATAAAAAAGGACAAAATAAATAAAAAATTAATTATAAGTAACAATAGAGCCATAAATAATAAAAATTTATAGTTCAAAATAATACTAAATTAAAGAGTACGGATAATATTAGAAAAAGTATAGAATATTTTTTTTGTTTAACATTATAAAATTTATAGTACTCTCTTTCATAATTTTTTTTATTATATTTATTTATTTATATAATAAATATTTTTTATATTATTTTTGTTAGATTCTATTTTTGCCTGTATATAAAAAAAATAAATTGATGTCTCTTTTAGTAATTTTTCATTTAAAAGTGATTTTGAATAGTATAATCCAAACAACATTTATTTTGCTATAATCAATTTTGATACAAATATTGCCAAACATAAATCACGTTAACCCAAACTTACTTTTTATCAAAATCAATTTTGTAAAATCAATTTTATGCAAACTCACTTTTGCAAACTGAAATCCAAACACACACTTGACCAATGCAAGTGGTTGATTTATGTATTTAGTATTACTATTCAGCTAAGTCTTGAAGTTCTTTTGTTTTTTTTTTTTTTCAACTTGTTTGGTGCTAGTAGAGGGCCTGAAGGCCCAAAAAGAAAGATTACGCCTAAATGAAAGGGGCTTTTCTTTTTGTATATGATGGGGCCACAGGACCAAAAGGCTTTTTATTTCAATAAAGATGGACTTCATCCTCTTCAAGGCCCAAGCCCATTTTAATTGTACAGTTTTCTTCTTTTGACTCATCCATGGTTCCCGAACCAAAAAAAAAATAAAAAATAAAAAGAAAAAAACTCATCCATGGTTAGCTTAATAGATTTTGCTAATCGAAATAAAAAGTATGCCTTGTTTGTTGGTGAATAAAGTGGTGGTAGCTGATTTGAGTTTTGATCGCAAGCGAGCGTTCGGCCATGCCCAATAACACAGTTTCAATCACCAGTAAGCTAACCCCTGCTTCCTCTAACTTTTACTTTTTATTCCTTTTTTTCTTGATTGGTAGGTTTCAGAGCTCTCGATTGTACTTTTTAATTGAATCTGTGTTAATTTAGCATACTAATTTGGAACGCAGAAGGCCACTTTTTCATGAATCATGAATGCAATGTGAGTTGCGTTTTGGGGAAAGTGTGAAACAATTGATTCTGAAGTGAAGTGGATCTGAATGCTAAATTGCTAACCACGAATAATGACGGATACTTCAGTTTTCATGGGTACCACAATTTTGGAGCCTCGGAATGATATGGAGTTTGAATCTCATGAGGCTGCATATGCATTTTACAAAGAATATGCTAAGTCTGCTGGGTTTGGTACTGCCAAGTTGAGCAGTCGTAGGTCTAGGGCATCCAAGGAATTCATTGATGCTAAATTTTCGTGTATAAGGTATGGTAATAAGCAGCAATCCGATGATGCCATTAATCCGCGGCCTTCTCCGAAAATTGGTTGTAAAGCAAGCATGCATGTGAAGAGAAGACAGGATGGTAAGTGGTATGTCTATAGATTTGAGAAGGATCATAATCATGAGCTTTTGCCTGCCCAAGCTCATTTCTTTCGGAGTCATAGAAGTTCTGATCCACTGAGTAATGATGTTCGGATGCGACGGAGGAAGAACTCAACTACCGTTTCTAAATTGTTTAGCGCGTATCAAAATGTTGATTGTTTAGAGAATTTCATGAAAAATCAACATGATCGTGGACGGAGTCTGATTTTAGAACCAGGGCATGCACAGTTGCTTCTTGAACTCTTCATGCAAATGCAGGAAGAGAATCCAAAGTTCTTCTATGCAGTTGATTTGAATGAAGAGCATCGACTGAGAAATGTGTTCTGGGTTGATGCTAAAGGCTTAGAAGATTATGCTTACTTTTGTGATGTTGTTTCCTTTGACACAACATATTTTACAAGCAAGTATAAAATACCATTGGTACTTTTCATTGGAGTAAACCATCATATTCAGCCAACATTGCTTGGCTGTGCATTGATTGCCGATGAGACTGTATATACTTTTGCTTGGTTGCTGCAAACATGGTTTATAGCAATGGAGGAACGAGCACCACAAGTTATTCTTACCGACCAAAATGATGCTATTAAAGCAGCTGTTGCTGCTGTTCTTCCAGGAACACGGCACTATTATTGTTTGTGGCAGATTTTGGAAAAGATACCAAAGCAGCTTGATTGTTTAGGCACGTGGCATGATAGCTTTATGGAGAAGTTCAACAAATGTATATATAAATCATGGACAGAAGATCAATTTGAAACGAGATGGTGGAAGTTAGTCGACAGGTTTAACCTTAGAGACGTTACGTGGGTCCAATCCCTGTATGATGATCGTGCATATTGGGTGCCTACATTCATGAGAGATATTTCTTTTGGTGGCTTTTCTACTAGTTCTCGCTCAGAGAGTTTAAATGCTTTTTTTGACAATTATGTCCAAGTTGATACTTCATTGAGAGAATTTGTAGAACAGTACAGAGTTATTCTTGGAGACAGGCATGAAGAGGAAGCAAAGGCAAATTTTGATGCATGGCATGAAACACCTGAATTGAGGTCTCCTTCCCCTTTTGAAAAACAAATGTTATTAGTTTACACACATGAAATTTACAAAAGGTTTCAGGTTGAGGTTTTGGGTGCAGCTGCTTGCCATCTCAAGAGAGAGAACACTGGAGTGACTGAAACTTATTCTGTGAAAGACTTTGAAAACAATGAAAGCTATATGGTAGAATGGAACACGTCTAACTCAGATATATGTTGTTCATGTCGCTCATTTGAATATAAAGGCTATCTTTGTAGACATGCTATTGTTGTTCTACAAATGTCTGGTGTTTTCAGCATCCCATCAAAGTATATATTGCAGAGATGGACCAATGCTGCTTTGAGCAGGCATCCTATTGGTGAAAAGCTGGAAGAGGTTCAAGTCAAGGTCCGGCGATTCAATGATTTATGTCGACGGGCCATAATATTGGGTGAAGAAGGTTCTTTATCACAGGAAAGCTACTATCTCGCTTTAGGTGCAATAAGCGAAGCTTTAAAGCAATGTGCAAATTTGAGCAATCCTGTTGAGAATGAAACAAGAGCTGATGCCTCAGCTACCCATGTTGTTTGTAATGATGAAGAGTATCAATCTATTATTTCATCTAATAATATAACCCCTGTTACAAAAATTAATACAAGTAATAAGGTTGCGAGGACTCTTGCAGCTTGTAGGAATCTCGGAAGCACAGAAAATGGTGAACGAAATAAAGAGAAGGTCAGCAAATTTGGTGATTAATGATTGACCTTGTTGTATTTTTTTTTTTTAAATAATTGGTTTTGAGTTTTCTTTCTCTGTGTTGTAGGTTTCCCAGCTTGAAGCAGCATGTGTGAAAGATGGTTTTCAACAAGTGGTATGCTATGTTCTAACTTCTGCTTTTGCCATCAGAGTCTAGATTTGACTGTTGTGAATAAATACTGCTAATTCATCAAATTTCCTATAAAAGAACTTGTTTTCTATGATTGAATCACTAGGTATACTTTTCTATGTAATTAAATGCACCGTCCAGGATTATAAATCCTCAATAACTTAAAAAAAAATGAGTGTCACACAAAATAAAAATAGGTGAATGAGAATTCAACTAATGTGATAGGGTAGCAAATCCCATAAGGCAAGAGAATGCCACCTTGAAGTGTCCATGAGCTGAGCAACAGAACAAAAAACTCCTGGTTATTCAAAAGCAAATTAAGGGGCATGTGTAACTCCTTAAAGATGCATCATGCATGCAGGTGTATTCCAGCCAAAGTGTTCTGTATTTAAGCTAGATTTACACAAGACCTCCCTAGGGGATATAGTAGTGGCAGGCCTAAATAGTTTTTTGCACTGGCTTTTAGAGGTCCTGACTATACATTGCATCATTTGTTGGTGAAAATTTGTTTAGTAGTAAAATATGGTTGGATTGAGGCATTGAGGCATTGAGTACTTGTTTAATGCTTGTATGTTATTTTTCATTGGCGAATCATAAAACCTAACTTTCTTCCTCACTCCTCACCATAAGATAAGTCACTGGCTGACCTGAAATACCCATTTTGACTTTGTTTTGAGAAGGGAAAATTAGAAGAGGAGTCTGATTCTTTTCTCAGGCTGAGTTTAGTTAGTTTTTTCTTTCTTTTTTTTTGTTCCATTAGATATCGGATTATTCCTGGGTTATAAAATCTGCATATTTTGCATATTATATAAATGGACCCGGTTGATGTATGCAATCATGTATCTGACTATCTGCTCTTGCCTTTTATATGTGCCAATTCTTGTGCTCCGGAAAACGTTTTAAATTCGTACTCTTGATGATTTTGTTATATGAATTTTCATGATATATTAGTGAAAGCATGAGTGTGTTAAGGTTTCAAATTTTTAACGTCTGCATATTCTTGCGACAGGATCCAACTGATTTGACTCCTCCACATACTGCCATCCCCATGCAGTTTCACAGTATGATTCCAGCCCTGTTCCACAATCACAACGTTTCACCGGCACAGTTTCATGCTCATTTGCATGAAACTCATCATACCAAAGACAATGTATAATAATAATTAATCTGTACATATGTAATGTGTAGAGGCTAGGCGGCAATTGAATTGGATAGTTGTGCTAACTTGGTGCCCTTACGACGAGACACCGATTCTTTTGCTAGTGTTGTTTTTTATGTTTATTTGGGTTTGTGTAATATATTGTAGGTGCTTGTATTTTGGCTTTTGGGAATTTGATCGTGTTACAAAGGCCAGTAGGTCACCATTAGCAATCTACGTTTGTGATCTCGTATATTTCGCTTCTCGGACACGAATCTCTTACTCAGAATCTCCCTCATCTTTTTTACAAAAAGCCCACTTATTATTACCCAATTCATTAGAAGCTGCTCATCTGGTCCTTACTTTCCCCTACCTTCCATAGGCATGTCCGGGGAGTAGTCTGAATGTCTGATTAATAAAGTATCAACTTGTGTGGGCCTCTTAACGACTCGAGGTTGACGTGGGATTAAAGATGGGGAAGATAGTATCTATTTTGATTTGGTATTTTGGTTTACATTCTTTTATTCTTTCATATTTAATTAAATCTTTTTTTTAAAAGAGGGGGTTCAATAGTCTTATATTTAGGAATTTTTGAATTTTGTGTTCTATATTGAGGATCGTCGAAATGAGCAAGAATATTATTTCTATAAAAAATATCATTCACAGGTATTTCAATTGAGATATTGGAAGAAGACGATAATTATTTGTCAAGGTCTTCAATCGTTTGTCGAGGTCTTCAATCGATTGGAATGGAAATGGTATGATAAAAGTTTAAAGTTTAAACCACTCATTTGGCATATATAGTTATGCACTAAATATTACTGTATTTTTTTTTATTCTGTACATTTTTTAGGTATTTTAGTGTACTATATTTGGGCTTTGCATGTTTGATATTTGGGCTGGGTGGCCTTTGTCTTCAGTTTAGCTTGTTGCTGCAAGAAAAACATTGGTTCTTAATTTGAAAGGGAAAAAAGAAAGATTGCAACTGAGAAACTCTGTAGCAAAATGAAATTTGTGCTGATCGCCTATTGCGTAAAAGCTTAGATTTAGATATAGGATTTTACTGCTGGGACACTCTCTTAAATAGGTAGTGAGTATCTTAGCTGATAATAAATAAGGATATCTTGCCCCATTTAGTTTGTAGTTAGTTTATCCTTAAGCATAAATTTGACCTTATTATTTTGATTCCCTTTCACCAGCTCCCTTCCCTCCTTTTTCCTGCAATTTCATGTGATGTCTTGGCCCCCACTTTGCACATTATCCGTTGTCCTCTAAAGTGGATCAATCATATCCTATATGATATCTTTTTTAGCTAAAGGATAAATGTTCCTTTAGTGCATTTAAGGGGCTGCAATGCTGCATTGAATAAATACAATGTATAAACTACGAGATCATTTTAAAGCATAAAATATATATATAAAAAAAATATACGAACGAAACGTGGGTCTTGACCACTTGTTTCAGCTATTGGAAACTTCCTCACCTCTTTCAATAAACAAATGCTCAAACTACTACTTAGTCCTCTACCCTGTTGGATGAATTCAGAAAACATTCAACAATTATTACTTAGGAGGACTTTAGGAGTTTATCTCCTATGTTTAAGCAAGTGTCGGTCTAGAAATAACTTCGAATTTCATTTAAGGATCTAAATTTCCTCCACATATATCTCTCCCTTGTCGGGATACCCACCAAGTTCCAAGCACATTGTTTATTATTAATCTAACTTCAACATTGCGTGACTCAAGGTTGTTTATTACTTAAATAAAAAATCAACTGTCACCACTATTTATACAGAAATACAGAATATATTGTGTTCATTTTTTTTTGTAAATTATATATTAGATGCTATAGGAAATAAATCATAACTAATTAACTATCAAACGCGTAGTCGTCCTTGTTGAAAGCCATGTTTCTCGCGCCTAATATGCTTAACCCTAAACATTAATTTGTCAACCAACTCGTGTTATTCCAGTGATTAGTTTATTTGTCTGTTTAAATAGAATTTAAATCCACAACAAATTAATTTTTAATCTGTCAAATTAAAAAATACCGTGAGAAAAAAATTAGAAGTTATCACCTTGTTTCCTTTTAATTTGTTTATTATAAATACAAAAGAGATAATGCATTCTTGCCAGCATCTCTATATATATACTGTTTTATTTAGGTAACAATATCTGATTAAATGTGACCGTATATATAAATTAAACTCTTGTATGTAACATATATATAAATTAAATATGTGGCATATATTTAATTTGACCAAGACATATATAGGGTCTGAGGCCCTATAATTCCATGACCAACCATCTGGGTGAGGAAGATCATTTTGCACATGTACACACATGCTTCTTAGCAATCATCTCACTCTTAATATAATTAATTACCTTAATTAAGATATGGCACGATTATTGGCTATTGATTTAGTCAATCAACATTCATAAATATTCTGAGGGGGTCTTGTAAAATATTTAGAATGCACGCATATGCCGACCTAACTGTCAGGTCTTGTTCGAAATCTTAGTATATATAAACAAAACAATATAATAAAACTTGTTTATCTATCCCCAAAGGAAGCTTAGAATCTTGCGGATAAGTTTTTTCTGGAATATTACTGGCTTTCACTGGCTGATTCGGATTCTTATCTCATTTGAATGTAAAACAAAAAAATACAATGATTGAAAAATCTACACATGCGCCCCAATAATTTAGACGTCTAGTCATGTACTTATTGAATTCATATTGGCCTTATGCTTGCTTCAAATTATTGAAGAAAAAGTAAAATATTAATTAATACTATTTAATTTTCTCCCAACAAATATAATATACTGTATGTATAAACGAACAATTAGAAATTAAAAAAATATAAATATGATAATTAAAAATTATTAAATAATTTAACATATTTAACTAAATTACTTAATATAATATATATTCACATCTTAGCTATTTGATTCATATTTGGCTTCGCTTCTTCAAATTATTGAAGAATTTGAAAAAAAAAAGTTAGCACTATTCAATTTTCCATCTCCAAATACGGTATATTGTATAAACAAACAAATACATTTTTTTAAAAAAAAATATGACTGTTTTATTGAAGATAAAATAATTAAAAATTATTAGATAATTTGATAAATTAGAATAAATTATTTAATACAACAGTATAACACATATTCATATTTTAACTATTTTTTTCGTTACATTTTGACGTGAGTAATCATAAAAGGAAAAAAAAAAAAATAGTATTATAGATACAGTATGATTAGGCTTTTTTAAAAGTGATCTTTTAATCAGTTTTTTATTATAATAATTTAAAAAAATGAAAACAAATACATCTAAATAGATTTAGTGTCTTTTTAAAATTAAATACACATTCAAAATACAAATTAAATAAAACAAAAATTTAAAATTTAAAATTTTTGTTTCAATTTTAGTATTTTTAATTATTAACAGATTATCATTTAAATATATATTCAAAAATTAAATTAAGTAAAATTAAAGATTTTAATTTTAAAATTTAAAAGATAAATATTAAGGGTTTTAATTATTAATCCACACATCTAAAGTCTCTAAAAGAGATCATATTTTAAACTAATATATGATAGATATACTTTTATTGATTAAGATCTAAAAAATTTAGCTTAATTAATCATTTTAATAATAATTTTGAATACATTAATAAAAAAATAAAAAATATTAGATGTGTTTTTATCTAATAAAATATAAAAAAAAAATAGTTTTATTTTTAACGTTTAAATTTAAATTTTAAATTTATGATTTTGAATGTGTTTCAAATATATTTTGTATATAAGTCAATAATTTTAGATGTATAATAAATGAAAAAATAACCAATTTTTACAAACATACATTTTAATAATTTTAAAAGTATTAATGTTCAAATAAGTAACGATAAAATTCAACAAATAATAAAAAAATGAGAAATATTAGATGAGTTTTTATCGAATAAGATATCAAAAAATTAATTTTATATTTAACATTCAAATTTAAATTTCTGATTTATGATTTTTTGGATGTGTTTCAAAAATATTTTATGTATCACTTAATAATTTTAGATGTGTTACAATTGAAAACAAAAACGAATTTTTACAAACATATATTTTAATACTTTTAAAAGCATTAATATTCAAATAAGTAACGAAAAAATCTAACTATTAAAAAAAGAGAAATATTAGATGAGTTTTTATCAAATAAGATATAAAAAATTAATTTTATTTTTAATGTTTAAATTTAAACTTTAGATTTATGATTTTGGATGTGTTTCAAAAATATTTTCTGCATAACTTAATAATTTTAGATGTGTTACAATTGAAAAAAATTATTTTTTACGAACATATATTTTAATAATTTTAAAGCGTTAATATTCAAATAAATACTGAAAAAATTCAACTAATAATAAAAAAAATATTGAAAACTATAAACCTTTATCAAATTTTTATTTGTTATCTTTTTTCTTTCGAATCTCTACAATTGTTCTTTTATTTATCTTTAATTCGATCTAATTATTTTATGTTGGTGGTCATCTCTAATCATTTTAGAGATTGTTTATTAAAAAAATAAAAGAAAGAAAGAAAAAAATAAAAAAAAGAAAAGAATATTGATACATAAACTGATAATTCATTTATTTTTTAATTCAAATGTTGATATAATTTTATTAAAATTTTATTCGACAATGATGATGAATGAGTTTTGAATTAGCATGGAAGTCACTCGAAATAGAAATAAAATAGCACGACTCATATAATAATAATAATAATAATAATAATAATAATAATAATAATAAAATGTTAAATATGAAATAATAAATTTACCTGTAGAGGAGTAATACTCTTCTATTTGTGAAGAACGTGAGAGCGAACGTACACGAAAGAAAGAGGGAAACGTGCAAATAAATAAAAAATTGATAAAATAACTACTTTAGAAAGTATATAGGTAGGAAGTTAGAGAAATTTTAATATTTAAAATTTAAATTAATTTTAATTACCAACATGTTTAAATACAAACTAGGAATGTGTTTTAACTAGAATTTAATTAAATAATATTATTTGAATTTAAAGGTTCAGTGAAGGTTGAATTTTAAAGGACACATAATATTTTTTTTTTATAGATATTCTATCTTTCTTATTGATAAATGCTATCTGTACAATACAAATCAGTCTTTAGTCAGCCTTTAAATCTAATATTTCATTATTTTAATTTTTTTAATTAATCATTTCCTATTTTTAAGGAACTACTCTTATTTTAAACTTTATCAACTAAAAACTCTCTAATTTCTTATTTATTTTCTCCCTCTCTCGTAACGTCATTATCACCAATCTCTCGTTCACACACACTCTCTCTTTAGTAGAGGCCATATTGTTCTCTCATATAGCAAAGTTCTTTGCTTCAAATAAAAAAACTCATGTAAATATTTTATCTACACATCCGAAACTAGAATATCATTATAAACTCAGCTGGTTCAATTAAATACAAACACATTCAAAATTATGTTGTCTTTGATTATTCAAAAAATAAAAATAAAACAAAACAATAACAACATAAACACATCTAAAATTATGTTACCTTTCATTAAACGAGAGAAAAATAAAAAATAATATAATCACATCTAAAATTATGTTGTCTTTCATTAATCGAAAAAAATAAAAAAAGAAAGAAAGAAGAGACAAACCATTACAAATAATGCAGAATAGTGAACAAAAATTATCTACACATTCAAAACTAAAATGTCATTATTCTTTCACGACAGTTTGATTACAAGCTCAGCTGGCTCCAATTAAATACATAAACACATCTAAAATTATGCAACTTTTCAGTAACCAGATTTAAAAAACAACAATATAAACACATTTAAAACACATAAAACACATTTAAAATTATACAGCCTTTCATTAACCAAATTAAAAAAACAACATAAACACATCCAAAATTATACTTTAATTAATCAGAAAAAATAAAAATAATATAAACACATCTAAAATTATGATGCCTTTCATTAATTGAGAAAAAAAAGCCAGCAAGAACAGCATAAACATGCTTATTAACAGAAAAGAAAGGACAAGATAGGGGAGAGAAAGCACTACAAATCATGCAGAATAGTGAACAAGAATGATCAACACAGCCACATCCAAATACCCGATGAGTGTTTCCGGCGCGGGGGGAGCGGCATGGAGTAGGAAGGCGGCACAATAGAGCTGTGCAGGGGGAGTAGCGTGGCGTGACAGAGCTGCATGGGGGAGGAGCGCGATGTGCGAGAGTTGCGCAAGAAAGGAGACTGACGCGGGAGGAGGAGAGTGCGGGCAGAGAACAGTGACGGCGGCGACGAAGATGAGCTTGGAAGGAGAGGAATGTGACATTGTGAATGAGCGTTGAGGTGGAGGAAGGCAGCGTCGAGGATGAGGGTCGAGGAGGACGGTGGCGCGGACGAACGGCGGTGGAGGATGACTTCTCTAGGTTTTCAAAGTACGCCGTTGAGTTTTGGATGTGGGGTAAATGTGACTTCTCTACTTCTATGAGGGTTTTGAATGAGTTTAGTTAATAATTAGATAGTTTAAGATTTATTTTAGAATTTTAAAATTAAAATTTGAATTTTGAATAATTTAATTTTTAGATGTGTATTTAAATTATAATATATTAATAATTAAATATATTAAATCTGAAATAGAAATTTAAAATTTAAAATTTAAAATTTAGTTTTATTTAGTTTTGTTCATACCCTGACCCAAAACTAAGACCTAGATCCAAATAAATCCAAAAAGGCCCAATCCAAAGATTGGCCTTTGCTATCAACCGACTTCCTTATAAAGAGGTCGAACTGAACGTAGACTCCACTCCAAAGAAGTCGGGGTCGAAGGATAACCGGCAGATAACGCTTATTCAAATAAGTAACTGTCCCTAAAATCTCTCAACCCACTTCCAGGAGCCATATCTCAATTTTTCTAAGATAAAGAGACGGTTATCCACCTTAAAAGGTGGAACTACTCCAACAGTGGTTATTGGTTCACCACTATAAATACACTGACACCCCTCAGGTATCGCTAAGTTCCAATACTCTCTAAACCTGCTAAACCCCTTGCTAACTTAGGCATCGGAGTGTCTTTGCAAGTACCACCCCCATCTCATCACGCATACAAGTTGGACGGCAGCTCCCAGACGCAAGCCAAGTTGAAGACCGCCTCCTCCTGACATTTGGGCTAACCTTACAAGTCCAGCCCATTAATATCTGATTATCCAACGTAACATTGGCGCCGTTGCCGGGGACTCGAGAGATCAACTAGTAATGACGGACGATTTTAACGAGGGTGAAAACACAGCGTCTGATCCTGAGCAAGAGAATCAGGACGCTGGTAATAACGATAGAGCGATAGTCACTCACCAAGGGGTGACTAACCAGCACAAAGAAGGAACCTCAGGTGTAAAGGACCCAAAGGGAAACCCCTCTGAGGGGCATGAATTAGGAAAAAAAAAGACAACCCCATACAACTGACTTCATGGGATTGTTCCATGGCCACCAGGGACGACTGGAGCAGTTGGAACAAGAATTGGAGCAACAGCGAGAAGCGGAGAGAAATTTGAGAAGCGAGATCGAGCGACGAAAGGAGCTTGAAGAAAAGCTCCTAAGAGTAGAGTCCACCCTCCGAAGTCGAAACTCTCATAGTGACTGAGAAGATTATCCCTTGAAAGGAGAAGACCCATTCAGTGAGGACATAATGAGCGCGAAAGTTCCAAGGAACTTCAAAAGCCCTGATATGGATCTCTACGATGGAACTACTGACCCAAAGCATCAATAAAAGTCGGATGTATTTGGCCGATGCTTCTGATACTACTCGCTGCAAGGCTTTCCCGATGATCTTGACGAAAGCAGCGATGAAGTGGTTCGATAGTCTTCCCCAAGGCCAGTCACCAGCTTTGACGACCTCTCGCAAAAGTTCCTGATGTGATTCTCCATCAAGAATGACAAAGTGAAGCACGCACCGAGTCTCCTAGGGGTAAAATAGGAGATCGGAGAACCTTTGAGAGACTACATGGAAAGGTTCAACAAAGCGTGTTTAGAAATCCAAGACCTGCCCACGGAGGCACTGATTATGGACCTTGTAAATGGACTCCGAGAAGGTCCCTTCTCCCAGTCCATCTCGAAAAGGCACCCGATTTCATTAAGTGATTTACAGGAAAGAGCCGAGAAGTACATCAACATGGAAGAAAATGCCAGGCTGAGAGAACCTAGCTGGCGACCTTGGCACTCTCACTCGTCAAAAGAGAAAGAGAAAGAACCCAAGAAAAAGGAGAAAGTCGGCCCTAAAAGGCCTAGGAGATATCCCTCCTATACTCCTCTTCCAGTTTCCCTAGTTGATGTCTACAGGAAAATTTGTCATATGAAAGACTACCTCTCCCTAGGCCCATCAAAAACAAAAGGGAGAAAGTCGTAGCGACTACTGTGAGTACCATAAACTATATGATCACTCAACAAATGATTGTTACGACCTAAAAAATGTGATAGAAAAGCTAGCCAGAGAAGGTCGGCTTGATATATATCTCATGGAAAGGTCAGACCATCATGGCAAGAGAAAGCGAGATGACGAGGACCGAAGAGACCCGCCACCACAGACCCTGGAAAGGCATATACACATGATCTCAAGAGGGTTTGCTGGAGGTGGTCTCACAAAGTCATCTCGGAAGAGGAACCTGAAGGAAGTCTACCAGGTCGGAGGCGAAGTTTCCGACCTCCCGACCATCTCCTTTACTAAAGAAGATGGGCAAGGCATCATTCCCAGACATGACGATCCGGTGGTGATCACTATGATCCTTGCCAATGTCCATCTACACAAAACCTTGGTAGATCAGGGGAGCTTGGCCGATATCCTATTCAAGCCAGCGTTTGATAAGCTGGGGCTGGATGAAAAAGAATTAAGAGCTTACCATGATACCTTATATGGGCTGGGGGATATACCAATAAACCCACTGGGGTTCATACCCCTACACACAACTTTTGGAAAAGGGGCGAAGTCCAAAACTCCAAGCATCGATTTTATAGTCGTCAATGTGGGTTCAGCCTACAATGCTCTAATAGGCAGAACAATCCTAAATCGGCTGGGAGAAGTGGTGTCTATCCCCTACCTTTGCATGAAATTCCCAACACCAGAGGAAATTGCAACCATTAGGGGAGATCAGAAGCTGAGAAAATGCTACAATGAAATCCTAAACCTGAGAGGAAAGGGCAAAGAAGTGCACACAATTGAGCTCGAAGGGATCAGAGCTAAAGAAGAGTTGCGACCACAACACAGAAAAAAAACTGAAGAGATACAAGTCGGAGAAGATGAAGGAAAAAACACTAACATAGGAGCCAACCTGAAAGAAGATTTGAAGCAGAAGCTTATAGGGCTCCTGCAAGAGAATTCCAACCTCTTCGCCTGGAAAGCCTCCGACATGCCAGGGATAGATCCCAAACTCATGTCACATAAACTATCAGTATACTTTAGATCGCGACTTGTGCAGCAAAGAAGACGGAAGCTCGGACCTAAACGGGCCCAAGTGGTGGAAGAGCAAGTACAAGCCCTCCTAGAAGCTGGCTTCATCAAAGAGGTTAAATATCCGGCGTGGCCGGCAAATGTGGTGCTGGTCAAAAAGCAAAACGGCAAGTAGAGGATATGCGTCGATTACATTGACCTGAAGAAGGCGTGTCCTAAAGACCCCATATCCACTCCCTAACATTGATACCTTAGTAGACTCTAGCTCAAGGTATCAATACTTGTCGTTCATGGACGCATACTCAGAATACAATCAAATCCCGATGTATAAGCCAGACCAAGAAAATACATCTTTTATAACGCCAAGAACAAACTATTGCTATGTGGTCATGCCATTTGGGTTAAAAAATGCAGGGGCCACATACCAAAGGCTGATGAATAAGGTGTTTGCACCTCACTGATGATTAGATTTTTGACGGTTTAGAATTTCACTAATGAAATCTCGTTGTAAAGTATAGTTTCTAAACCAACAATAACCCTTTCATACAAAAGATTGTTTGTCACAAGTAACAAACCCCTAAATTTATAAACCGAAGTATTCAAACCTCGGGTCGTTCTCCCTAGGGATTACAATAAAGTGTCTTGTTATTGGTTATGAGTTATTTTGGGGTTTTGGATAAGAAGCATGAAAAGTAAATGACAATGAAAATAAACTAACAACTATAAAGGATCTTGGCAAGGTATAAAGATTAGAAGTCCTATCCTAGTTATCCTTCTCAATTGTGATGAGAATTGTTCATTGCTACCACTTAGTTAACCTCTAACCATGGGGGAAGTCAAGTGGGTGAATCAATTTGATTCCTCAAGTTCTAATCAACTCCTAGAGGAATGACTAGCTTTAGAGACATTCAAATCAATTAGCAACTTCTAATTATCAATCAACAAAGGGATTAGATAACTCAAGAGTCACTAATTACTCTACCTAGGCCAAGAGGAACAAAACCTACACTAGAACCCAACCAAGCATTTCATCAAACACTTGGAAGGCATAAAAGGAAAGCATAGTAAATCAACAACAAGAATGAAATCTAGCAACAATTAGTGCAAAGAATTAACAACAACAATCAAGGAAATCACAATTATCATGAATTACCTCAAATTGCATTATTGAAGGAAAAAAAGGAACAACAATCTATCCAAAAACAAAATGAAAGATTACAATTATTAAAGTGCATAACTAGAAAGAGGAAGAGGAGAAGATTAAGACTTGATGAAGGAAAAGTGAATTGAGGCAAGAATTAAACCTAGATCTAAGAAGAGAGATTAATCTAACCCTAATCCTAATTCTAGAGAGAAGTGAAAGCTTCTCTCTCTAAACTAACTCTAAACTAATCCTAAGTATACTATATGCTAGAGTTCATTCCTTCCCCTCAATCCTTGATCCTTTTATTCATTTCTCTTAGCAATTGGCTCCAAAATGGGTTCAGAAACCCTCTCAAATTGCCAGGCACGTGTTGCATTAATGAAGTCATGTGCGGTCATCGACGCGTGCGCGCACGGTACGCGTGCGCATCCCTGGCTGATTCTGCAATGTGCGCGCGAGCGCCTTGTGCGCGTGCGCGTGCTTGGTCGAGATCAATTCTTTGGTTTTTGTGCTTCTCTCCACTTGCATGCTTTCTTCCTTGCTCCTTTGATCCATGGCTAGCCTATTTCACCTGAGATTACTTGCAAACACATCAAGGTATCTTATGGAATCAAGGATGAATTAAAATTATCAAAATAAGGCTTAAAAAGCATGTTTTTACACTTAAGCACAAATACGGGAGAGATTACAAAACCATGCCAATTCATAGGTTAAATGCGAGAAAAGGTTATCAAAATACTCTAAATTCAATACAAGATAAACCCTAAAAATGAGGTTTATCACTCACCTCGGGAGTCTAATGGAAGTCTATGTAGACGACATGCTAGTAAAAACCAAGGATGAGGCCAACCTCTTAAATGACCTCTCGCAAGTCTTCAACACCATTAGGACGCATGGGATGAGGTTGAATCCCACAAAATACACCTTCGCGGTGGAGGTAGGAAATTTTTTGGGGTTTATGCTTACACAAAGGGGGATTGAAGCCAACCCCGACAACTGCAAAGCAGTCCTAGAAATGAAAAGCCCGACTTGTTTAAGGGAGGTCCAGCAGCTGAATGGCCGACTTGCAGCTCTCTCCAGGTTATTGGCAGGATTAGCGTTAAGATCCCTACCACTCTTCTTCCTACTAAGAAAAGGATGCCAGTTCGAATGGACTCCTGAGTGCGAAGAAGCATTCCAGGAGCTCAAAAAGTTTTTAAGCCAGCCTCCCATCTTGACCTGACCTAAAGTCGGAGAAGAACTTGTCCTGTATTTGTCCGTAGCCGACAAAGCTTTAGCATCAGCTCTGACACGGGAAGACGAGGTCGGGCAGCATCCTGTGTACTTCACCAGCAAAGTCCTACAAGGCCCTGAATTAAGGTACCAAAAACTTGAGAAGTTTGCGTATGCCTTAATAGTAGCCTCTCGAAGGCTACGGCCTTATTTTCAAGAACACACAATAAAAGTTCGAACGAACCAGCCCATGAAGCAAATCCTTCAGAAAATGGATATTGTAGAGAGAATGGTTCAATGGGCCATAGAGCTATCTGAGTTTGACCTTAAGTACGAAACTCAGACAGCAATTAAAGCCCAATGCCTCATCGACTTCGTGGCAGAATATGTAGGAGATCAAGAAGAAGCCTCTACTACATAGAAGCTATACGTGGATGGATCCTCCAACAAAGTCGAAAGCGGTGCAGGCATAATATTAGTCAACAAAGAGGGAACTCAAGTAGAAGTCTTCCTCAAATTTGAATTTTCAGCTTCTAACAATCAGGCAGAATATGAAGCCTTGATTGCAGGGTTAAAGCTGGCAGAAGAAGTCGGAGCGACCAAAGTAGTCGTGTTCAGCGGCTCTCAGGTGGTGACCTCCCAAATAAACGAAGAGTATCAGGCTAAAGACCCCAACCTGAAAAGGTACTTAGACAAAACATTGGAGTACCTTAGGCGATTTGCAGAGACCGAGGTCAAACATATAACTCGGGATCTCAACAGCAGAGCAGATGTCCTCTCCAAATTAGCTAGTATCAAACTTGGAGGGAATAATAGAAGCCTGATTCAAGAAACTCTCTAAGAACCCTCAGTGACAAAAACAAAGGGCAGACAAGACGTCCTTGAAATATCGGGATTGGAGCTCGGATGAATGAACCCACTAATCGAATACATAAAATTCTACATCCTACCTAAGGATGAAAAAGAGGCCAGGAAAATCCAGAAGGAAGCACAGAACTACACTTTGGTGAAAAATATTCTCTATAAAAGAGGAATATCCACACCACTATTGAAGTGCGTCCCGACCTTAAGGACAACGGAAATACTAGAGGAGGTCCACAATGGTATCTGTGGAAATCATCTCGAAGCAAGATCTTTGGCTAGGAAGGTCATGCGAGCTATATTCTACTGATCAACTTTGCAGAAAGAGGCCACCGAGTTCGTAAAGACGTGTCAGCCATGCCAAATGCATGCAAACTTCCACGTCGCTCCGTCCGAAGAGCTCATTAGCATAACTTCTCTATGGCCTTTTGTCAAATGGGGATTGGACCTATTAGGACCCTTTCTCCAAGCGCCTGGACAAGTAAAATATCTAATAGTGAGAGTAGACTACTTCATGAAGTGGATAGAAACATAACCATTAGCTACCATTACAGCCCAGAGAAGTCAGAAATTCCTTTACAAGAACATTATCACAAGGTATGAGATCCCCCACTCAATCATCACTGATAATGGTACTCAGTTCACTGATTCTACCTTTAGAAATCTGGTAGCTAGTATGAAGATCAAGCACCAGTTCACCTCGGTAGAGCACCCATAAGCAAATGGGAAAGCTGAGACAACTAATAAGGTTATACGGGCTGGGTTGAAGAAAAGGTTGCAAGATGCAAAGGAAGCCTGGGCTAAAGAACTCCCTCATGTACTATGGGCTTATTGAACTACACCTCAGTCTGCCATAGGAGAAACACCCTTTCGACTTGCTTATGGCATAAAAGTCATGATACCAGTTGAAATCAACAAGCAAAGCCCAAGGGTGAGCTTCTACAATGAGGTTGGCAATGTACAGGGGCACAAAGAAGAGTTCGAGCTACTCTCTGAAGTCCGAGAACAAGCCCAGATAAGGGAAGCATCGTTAAAGCAAAGGATGACGAACATGTACAACAAAAAAGTCATTCGAAGACGCTTCACTCCAGACGACTTGGTCTTAATTAGAAATAATATTGGAGTCAACAAGTCTGGGAATGGAAAGCTCGCTGCTAATTGGAAAGGGCCATACAAGATAAGCGAAGTCTTAGGAAAGGGATACTACAAGGCAACCGACTTGAGCAGTACCGAGCTACCTAGGTCATGGCATGCTTGTAATATGAAAAGGTACTATAGTTAAAAGCGAACTCCACTCCCTGATGTACTCCTTTTTCCGACTTCATGGTTTTTTCCCAAAAAGAAGGGTTTTCCTGAATGGGGTTTTAATGAGGCATCAAAGTGGGGATTAAAGGACAATAATTTTTTCCTTTAGTAGCAAAAGAGTACCTTCATCCATAAATAAAGATCTTTCTCTACATCTCTTTAAATTCCATTAACTTGTTATCATTTCCCTACGAAACACGCTGACTTAAGCTAAAAAAAAAAACGTGAAAATCCCATGACTGACCTAAATGGTCATCAGGATGAAACAACGAGGTACAAGTCGGTGTAAAGAGGTTATGAAAACAAATCATGATAACTCAAAAATGTTATGACCAACAAGTCGAAAAAACCGAGAAGAATTAAAATGCATCGCAAAAATAACCTAAGTTATGAACAATTCAAATAAGAAATTTGAATTTAGGAGGAATACAAAAAAGAGATAAAGGAAATCAATCAAAAAAGGAAGGCAGAAGCTGTTTTCAAGTCTTTTGAAAAATAACCTAGACAAAATACAACCTGCTAAGATAGAAGGTTTTTCCAAAACAAAAAGGTCAAAAGGGTTTTTCTATAAAAAACCTAAGGAAAAATAGTAGAAAGCATGCATGCACCAAATATGTCTTAAAAACCCTTATCCGAAAAAAGGGAAAATTTTGATAAAGCAAAAATTATATTTTTTGTTTACAGCCAAAAGGCCATAAAAGTTAGCAGCGAACCACAACAACAAGAGAAAAGATAAAATTGTTCAAAGGGGCCCACAAGCTGGGTCCTAAATAGCTCAAATCAAATAAAAGAAGGATTTGCATCACAGAAGGAAAAGAGGTCGTATCAGCAGCAGGGGAGGACAGAGCAGTCTCTTCAGCGGCAGGAGTCAGAGCATCTAAAGAAGTCAACTGAGATCCCTCTTGTTGATCCTTGCGAGGAAGAGATTCTACAATTCTTTGGCCACGGGTGTTCAGCTCAAAATCCATCTCAGGTCGGGGAGGAGAGACAATAGCCCCATTTACAACGATCTTATAAGGATCAAGAGGGAAAAGATCTAGGTCAGGAGCGATAACTCCGACCTGTTCCTTAAAGATCCTCCAGGCCTCCTCCGAGCTCTCCACCACGGAGTCCTCCAGATCCTGATAAGCCTCCCGATCTTTCTCTAACTCCTGCTGAAGGTCAATATTTTTGGTGAAGACCTTAACATAATTCTACTCCGCCTTTTCCTTCAGGCCTTTTGCCAAAGCACATTGGGCCATCAACTTCTTCTCCCTTTCTTGAAGTTGGGACCTCTCGTCCTTCAACCAGGTAACCTCCTCCTGGAGCCTTTTCTCTTCCCCTTGATAGAGGACAATTCTCCCCTCCAACTCCTTAACCTTTTGGGTAGAACCCAAAGAGTTAAGGGGAGTCTTGTCCAAAATATCAAGAAGTTTTGTGCACACCCCAGCAGTCCAAACACTCCCCTGAACCATGAAATTAAGATGGTTTCGAACGAAAACATCATTCATATTAATTCGTGCATATGGGAAGATGTGATTTCGAACGAATTTGGGACCATCAAAATTAGCCTCCCCAAAAAAAGAAGAACCAGACTCTGAGGTCTTGCGCTTCTTCTTCTTGGGTTCAGGGGAAGGTTGGGCAGGGGGAGGAAGAGAAGAAGCAAAGGCAGAAGTTACCATAATGGGACGAGAAGAAGTCCTCAGATCACGAGGAGGAGGAGGAGCGCCGACAGCCCTCGCAGCATCAACCCTAGCCCGCGACCTTCTCTTCGCATCTTGAACCTTCTGGTAGGAGGCGCTGGAACCCTTTTTCACCATCTCTGAAAAGAAGAAATCATAAAGATTAAACCGCAAGTCGGAAGACTACAAGTCAGAAAGTTCTCAAAATCAACAAGAAGAAAGAACAAATAGGCTACCTAGTTGGGTCTGTACAAAGCTTGGAGATCCCAAAAGGAATTTCTTAGTGTCCAAATAAGGGGCCCTTCCCCAGACATCTCGAAAAAACCCCACAATAACCTCCTCTACTTCATCCAAATTCTCCAGACTATATTTCTCCACTAGAGAGGCCTCTAGCCAATAAAGAGGAAATTAGGGGTTGGAGTTCTCATCAAGGAAAAAGGGATAGTAACTCTCTACAGTTTGGACTTTGAAAAAGAAATTCTTGAAATTGTGAAAAGATTCGTCAAAGATAGAAAAGACTTTCCGACCTTGAATGGCCCGGAAAAAAAATTCACTGTTGCTTGTTATTTTGCCTACTAAAGGGCTTTGTCATATGGAAAAGATAGAAAAAGATCCTTAAAAAATTGGAAAATCCAACTCTCGACTAACAAGCTGATAAATTTTCATAAAACCCCAAGAGTTGGGGTGAAGTTGGGTAGGAGCAACTCGGCAATGACATAGCATGCTTAGTTCGAAGTCGGAGAAAGGCAGAAGGACCCCTAGGCGGGTAAAAAAGTAGTCATACAGAAAGAAAAATGGGGATCAGAACCAGAAATCCTCCCAAAACAAACCCGGTCTCTAGGATCCGGGGCAACCAACTCATACTTGGGCTCATCATCATCAGAGCCACAGATCCTATGGCGAGTGCGGAGGTCGGTGATGTAGTCTGTGTCTACTAAAGGTTCCTCCCCAAGAATAGTATCATCTACCCACTCAGAAACGTGGGAGGTCATCTTTTCCAGTAAAAAGAAATAGGAGAAAAGGCGACAAAACCTACAGAGAAAAACGAAAAAGGGATAAAAAACAGGGTCTCTAAAAGGCCAAAGCAATCCTTCCAAAGAATAAAAATCACTAGACCTACCAACAGACTTACTACAAACACGCAAAATCTCCTCTAATGTGCAGAATAAAACATTAGATAATAAATAGGAAAAAGAAAAAGCTAACCTTTGAAGCAAGAACGAGCCGGCAACAGCGAACGTAGTACTCCAAGGAAGAAGGCTGAAAGGCTTTCTCTTTGAGAATCGAAGGTAAGAGATTTCAGAAAACGAAAGAAGATAGAGAAAAGAGAGGGAAAATATTTATAAACACGCCAGGGGCAAAAGGGTAAAATCGATGCGATCATTAAAGAAACACGTCGTTACCAATGTAACTGCTCCCACGTGTAAATGCGAAACCTTGAACAGACGTGACGTTTGATTAGACGCGACTGTTGAGGAATTTGAATCACGTCGGTTTCAAAATCACGTCGGTTTCTACATCACGTCGGCTACAAGCTTGAGTTCAAATACTCGAATCCAACTCATAAAAAGATTGGATTCGAGTAGGGGCACTGTTCATACCCTGATCCAGTACTAAGGCCCAGATCCAAATAAATCCAAAAAGGCCCAATACAAAGATTAACCTTTGCTATCAACCGACTTCCTTATAAAGAGGTCAGACTGAACGTAGACTCCACTCCAAAGAAGTCGGGGTCGAAGGATAGCTGGCAGATAATGCTTATTCAAATAAGTAACTGCTCCTAAAATCTCTCAACCCACTTCTAGGAGCCATATCTCAACTTCCCTAAGATAAAAGTATGGTTATCCACCTTAAAAGGTGGAACTACTCCAACGGTGGTTATTGGTTCACCACTATAAATACACTGACACCTCTCAAGTATCTCTAAGTTTCAATACTCTCCAAACCTGCTAAACCCCTTGCTAACTTAGGCATCAGAGTGTCTTTGCAGGTACCACCCCCATCTCATCACACATACAAGTCGGACGGCAGCTCCCAGACGCAAGTCAAGTCGGAGGCCGCCTCCTCCTGACGTTTGGGCTAACTTTACAAGTCCAACCCATTAATCTTCGGTTATCCAATGTAACAAGTTTGTATTTTAAATATGTATTTAATTTTAAAAGAATACTAAATCTATTCATAATTTTTAGATGTGTTTATTTTATTAATTTTTAAATTATTAAAATAAAAGATTGAATATTTTATCATTTTTAAAGGATATCTAGTTGAATTGGTATTCTAAGAAGGAAAAATACAAATGATAGAGAGGGTGATGATAAAATATAATGGGAGGAAGAAAAAAGATACGATATGATGGGAGATATATTGTCCTTTTCGGACAGCTTGATCATATATATCAACATGACCCATATGCAAGATCTTCATGCAATGCTATGCAAAAACAAGTGGGTCATTTCTCATTGTGACCACAACCACAATGAAGCAATTGAATTCATTAACAAAGGGTCCTCCATTTTAGTTTATGCATATCCAGATTATTCTGGCACGGTACTTATCCTACTGGCTACGGCTAATAAAGACTTGAATCAAGTACATTTAATTGATTACTATGGAATTAAACTTAACTCCGATCCAAATTAAAGTTGGGGGGACAAAGGTTTAGGTATTTGTGGGGTTAGTTTTGATTGTACCATACTATATACTATTAATACTCATGAATCCATATTGGAGTATGACATGGTCCTAACTTCATTACTACCTTAATAGCAAGAACCCGAAACCACAAAATTTCATGAACCCTTTCCCAACTCACATGTATGTGACATCTTCTCTATCTCTATTATTTAAGCACGCCCTACAGGAATTGGAAATGTGATTGCTATATAAGAACGAACAATATATAATTAACTCCATAGTTAAATGAGACATTGGTCAATTTGAAGGATCTTAATCTAATAGTAATAATAATACCTACGCATACATGTAATAACTAGAAGACAATAAGTTGATAATATTTATTTATATTTAGGTCTGGAAATTTCATCTAATTGCATGTGAATGTATGTATGCAATTCAAAACCCTCAATAATCTCTGTACCTGTCACACCCTTGTATTAGACACAGGTGCCCAAACTTATCCTCACTCCCATGTTCCTTTGCCTTGGTTAGACACACAGCTACCCCAAACCAATCCTCACTCCCATGTCCCATGTTCCTATGTTCTCACTAACTATACATTTTATCATATAATAGCGATAAACAATAATAATTAAAAAGAAGTTATTTGTATACAAGTAATGCTTATTGTAGTTAAACAATTTAAATATATTTTAATAATGTAGATGTGGAATTCAACTAGTTATATCTTATATATAAAATTACCAAAGATATTAAATTAAATAATTTAGTTAAATATATTAAATTATTTATATAGAGATAAACCTGCACATAATGAATATTTAAAGTTAAATAATGTGCTTGAAACTAATGATAATAGTTGACTAAACAGGCAAAGACTTCCCTGGATAGAAGCTGGGGAAGGGGGGCAAAATCGTAATAAAACAAAAGGCAACAGTATAAATTACGTTGTCAGAGATGCTCCATACTGCCATGCACATTTTTTCCATTTCACTTGATAACTTCTTAAACAGCGTTTTCTTCCGCCAAAACTAAAAAAGTTTCCACCGCAATGGGCGGCGTTTCTTGTACACGACAGACTACGCCAGCAGCTGCAGCATTAGCTGTAGTACTCCTCGTCATGTGCTCCGCCGTGAGTTCGTGTCCGCCGTCGGACAGGGCGGCGCTGCTTGCTTTCAAAGCCGCTCTCCACGAACCTCACCTTGGAATCTTTAACTCGTGGACCGGCGCCGATTGCTGTAACAAGTGGTACGGCGTCAGCTGCGACCAGGAGACCCGCCGCGTCGCCGACATCAACCTCCGCGGCGAGTCGGAGGAGCCGATATTCGAGAGAGCACACCGAACTGGCTACATGACCGGATACATCTCTCCGAAGATCTGCAAGCTCAAGCGCCTCTCCAGCATCACCATCGCCGACTGGAAGGGAATCTCCGGCGAGATTCCTCGCTGCATCACCTCTTTACCGTTCCTCCGCATCATCGACCTAATCGGAAACCAAATCTCCGGCACAATCCCCTCCGACATTGGCAGACTCCACCGCCTTACCGTCCTCAACGTCGCCGACAATGCAATCTCCGGCTGGATCCCTCCGTCGCTAACGAACGTCACAAGCCTCATGCATCTCGACCTCCGTAACAACAAGATCTCCGGGCCTATCCCACGGGCCTTCGGAAACCTTCAAATGCTTAGCCGGGCCTTACTAAGTGGAAACCAGATCAGCGGGCCCATTCCTGAATCACTCACTCGAATTTACCGCTTAGCGGATCTAGATCTATCACGAAACCTAATTTCCGGGCCCATACCCTCATCGCTGGGTAAAATGGCGGTTCTCTCCACATTAAACTTGGATATGAACAGGCTTTCGGGGCCCATACCCGTGAGCCTGTTTAGTTCTGGAATAAGTGACTTAAACATAAGTCGTAACAGCTTAGATGGTAAAATCCCAGATGCGTTCGGTGTTAGATCTTACTTCACCGTTCTTGATTTGTCTTACAATAAGCTTAGTGGGCCCATTCCCAAATCCATAGCTTCAGCTTCCTATGTTGGCCACTTGGATTTAAGTCACAACCATCTCTGTGGCCCAATTCCGACGGGCTCACCGTTCGATCACCTCGAAGCGTCGTCGTTTGTGTTCAACGATTGCCTCTGCGGAAAGCCCCTCAACAAACCTTGTTAATGTTAATGTTAATGCTGTGTTGTAACTTGTATTATTAGCTCTACCATATAATTAAATTAAAACAACTCTCACCCTCTCATAAAAGGTACTGTAATATTTTAATTAATGATGGTTGCTTTTGTAATTTTGTAATAGGAATTTAAGAAGACATTACATGTGTTTATTATTAGTTATTGATTGTGTACGCTGAATAAAGTACTAAGCTTAATTGGATATATGCCCCATGCACGTTGGTTCTTTATTTTTGCATGAATGTGAATGCAGACCAAAACGAATTTAAGCTTTGAAAGTGATGATTACCTGAATAAAATGTGGTTCCAAAGTTGCAAGTCACTTTCTCCTTTGCCTTTTATTGTGCACTTATCGTTTTCTACTTTTTAGAGGACCATATTGGTGTACGATCTTAATGCATTATGTGTTAATGACTTTTTCATACTCACCATAACTGGCTATTTGAGGTCGTACCTTGATGTGTGAAAGAAAATGGATATTTTTTGTTCCTAGCTAGCTTACTCCTATCTCGGAATCAAATCATACGTTGCTTTCAGTTCCATCACTTACTTTGTTTTTTGCTCTTCTATTTTCTATTGAAGGGGTTAAAGTTACAATTAACATTAAAATTGAAGATGAGATTTGGCGAGATTGTTTTTTTTTCGTATTCTCTCAATTTTTTTTTCAATTATATTTATTAGTGAAAGATTTTAATTTTTTAATAAATACAAAATAAATATATTAAAAATATAAATTTTTTGTTCTTTTAATAAATTTTTCTCAATTTATAATGTTAACATACATTCTTAGAATACAAGATAAATAAACCTTTTAAAAATTTAAATAATCTGAAAAACTTTCTAGGATAATAAATATATGAGATATTAGAAAAAGTAAACAAATGAGTGGATAAGAGCAATGGGATGATAGACAACACACGTGGGTGAGAGAATCACCAAAAAAACATAGTTGATGATGCATTAAAGGTCGTCAATTTGTAACGTTTGTCTGAAATGAAATGAAACATGTGTTGTTAATTAATTCTCAGTGGCTAATGTTTCATTCTTTTTCCACTTGCTTGTGACATGGACCAAACCAAAGTGCCAAATATGATTTGGTTAATCACTCTCATCACTACTTCAAATTAATTCCAATTTTCACATGTACTCATCCAATTCATGCTTCTTCTTCATAGCTATAACAGGAATTGAGTGACATATTTGTTGGCGGTGCCTACATGTGATGAATGCATGCAGTTATGTTTAAGCTAAATCACTTTTTCATGTGATTATGATTATACATTAATCCATGGATGATAGACCACAGATAAAGGTTAACCAAAGGGGTGGTAGATAAGCCAATATGGGCTACCATGAAATGATTGATGTAGATTCATTGTGTAACAAAGTTGCAATGATTAATGATTCAATCATCAAAGTATATTCAATTATTTTCTCTACCTATGTCAGGAATTCATGTGTTACTAACTGCAGCAGATCAGATACATACTATTCACAGATTCACTCTCCATTTATTAGCTCTTCAATTGAAGACAAAGCACCAACTATTATTTTGTTTGATACTTGAACAAAGTTACACCCTTTTATTTCACTCTTGAATGTTGAAATAAACAGTATAATACTCATCTCTGAAGGCCAATAATGGCTCCAGTAGAAAATTCCTATTTGCTCCCTTAGCCACAAAGCTTATAGGATCATATTTTCTGAGTCCTCTCCTAGCAATAAAGCTTGCATCTTTGTTGAAACTAGAAGCATCAGCATCAGAATTAGACTTGCATCTTATTTTTACTTCTTTACCAGAACTCATGCCACTATGCACAAAGCACCCTTTATGGCTTTTGGATTCTAAGGATATGCTTTCATTTCTTCCATCCAATCCTGCTACCAGAACAAAAACAGAACCTACTTGTGTTCCAGGATGATCAAACGGTTCTAACATCACTGATTTGCCAATAAAATCTCTCAGTGTAGTTGAAAGCCTTGAGGAATGTTTTGCTTGGATATTAATGATTCTAAAGGTTGCATGAAGAGCCAAACTAGTCCCAGGCTTTGGTGATTTTTCCATTGTCAGTGAATTGTTTAAACTTGTTAAGACAAAAGATGATCCTGAAAAGTGTTGGTAGAATGAAAATAACTGAGTATTGTAAATGGCTGGAATTGGAGTAATCCAATCTGTAATAGAAGCATTGGAAGCAGTTTTAATGTCCCAATCAGCAGTGCTATGTCCAGCAAGAAGGTAGGGACCATAGAGAATTGCTCTAATGGAGGCATATTCAGGCCTGTCATCTGAATTTAACAATACACAAGGTATCACCATCAGTAACACTGTGACATAAGAATAATTTGATAAATTTTAGAGTGGAAGTTAATAATAACTTTGTGAAGGTACCTTTGATGGCCTCTGTTCTTAGGGGAATGGGAAATTGAAGGGTCAGCTTGTCACTACCACTCCATTTCCGCGTGATTGACACAAAGTTTCCTGCACAATTGGTTACAGTCAGTGTATTAAAATTAAATTCTATTGTTATTTGTTATATATTTATTCATTTTTTTACTATGCATAAGACACAAGCACAAGGTAGATTATTCACACCTGGAGAAGGCAAAGGTAAAGTATCAGAATTTAATGTGAGTTTAGCACCATGGATATGTGTCCAAGTTGGTAACCGAAGGTTAAGAGTAGATGAAGTACTACTAGTTTTCTGCAAGATAGGCATTAGAAGAAGAATAATGAAATAAGAAGAGAAATTTGGAGAATCTTAATGGCTTGATGGTATGTATCTGCAGCATAAAAATAAGACAACCTTAGTAGGAGAAAAAGTGAGTGAGATTCTGAGAAAAGAATCCATTGAAGATGGAGGAACAACTGTCTGGTTAAGCATGATTTGAGCAGATTTCCAGTTTAATGAGCTTGATATGTATTGAATGATGTAGAGACTAGGATTTTTCCCTTCCTCTTCAAAGTAGATGGAATCTCCAAGCTTTGAGAATGATTCAATTCCTATTGAAACATGACATAGCCTAGTTTGTTATACTCAACTATTTGTAAGATATGATAGAACAAACAAAGCATGTACATATGTATATATGTATATATGCGCACACCGGTTCCATAGCAGCACCAGAAAGAGTTAAACTGAGTTCCCCAACCGAATTTTGATATAGCCTTGGAGGCCCCAGGACCTTGTGGAAGATAGTATAACATAACTCCAGGTTCTGTTTCTCTTTGAATGCTTAATACTCCATTTGTCAATGCACGTTCATAATAATCAGCATATGATATCTCCTTAGTCCATCTAAACAGGTTGCGCGAAACCTGACATTCACCAACATTACTAATATCAAGTGTCACCATGAAACTGATGCATGATTGAATAGTGTACCTTCAACATGTTATAAGTTGTGCATGATTCTTCATTGTTTCCTTCTTTTAGGGTCTCTGTCATTCTATTTGGATCAGACCTATGCAGAAAAAGTATCAAAGTAGAAACAAAAAACTTTGCAGCTTATATGGAGTTATTTTGAAAGCAATGATACCAAAACTCATTCACTGATGTTCCTCCAGTTGCATAGCTGTGTGAAGAGTTAACAATATCCATAAAGAATGTTCCAATTTCCTAACACCAAATAAAACACAAATATACAAATATCAAGCCTTTGGAATTTAAATCAACAATGTAATGAACATACAGACAGACAGAAAGCAATTCACCTTATAAAGCGGATCACCGGTGACTTCATATCGCATTTGAGATCCAACAACAACTGGGATATGTGTATTAGCATGAAATTGAGCTATATCATTAGCCTACATATATGGAAAAACATAATTCTAGAACCATTAGTCCCTTAAATATCTAGTATTGTTGATAATAGGTTCATACTTCATATAATATAGTAAAAGAATCAATTTAACCCCTTACCTTTACAGCAAGCAACCCCAAAAAGCATGGCTTGTCAAAAAGATGAGCCAGTAATAGATGCTTTGGATCTCCCTGCATACATTGAAGTATTCACAATTCTAAGTATATACACCATTACTAACAGATTTTTAAAGAAACCAGATTGAGTATTAATTTAAGCTATACTGTAATGGAATATAGTCTGTAAAGGACATCATTCATTCCTCCAGTTTCCTCATTCAGGGTTTGATAATGCCAATCTATGCTGTACTTTCTTATCACATTCCTCACTCTCTTGTAAAAATAATCAACCATCCATGTCACCATTTTCAGAGCTTGAGGGTTCTCAGCTATGGAATGTTGATCCAAAAGGCCAGCCATGATCTGCATAAGTAATTACTCCAATTTTCATCATGTCAAAGTCACACATGGTAGTTGTAGTAGTTGTTGTACCTTGTGAATGGTATAATAGGGAGCCCAAACGTATTGAATTGCTTCAAAACGATCAAAGAACTCAGATGGAAATGCAGAAAGGTATCCTGTCCCAATCTTCTGCTGACAGATAGAGAGATTTGCAACAAGTGCTGACATTTTCTTCTTCAATGCTTCATTGTGTGTGCTGGCCCACATAAGAGCTGATGCACTCAAATAATGCCCTGAACAAAAATGCTTGCACACCATCAATTAAATGAAATGAAATACTTGTACACAAAAAATGACCCACCACACCGTGGCTGATTTTGGTGTTCACGTAGCATTTTTGTTGTTCCAAATAGGAAAGACTAACCAACAAAATGACCCCGAACTTCTATGGTTGGATCTTCCCAGCCTCCATATGGTGTTCCAGGAGTAGGGAGACCACAAGTCTTCCTGAAGCTCCAAATCAACCTGTCAACATCCAACATTAACAGATACTTCAAGTTTGTGTTCTGTGCTTGACCATGGATTGAACCTCCATGCAACCTCACATCATGCAACGAAACTTCTTTCAGTAAACCCTCTGGTTCCTTCTTCATCTTCATTCTCCCATACAGCATTGTCCAATCATCATCTTGCCCTTCTTCTTCTTCTTCTTGTTCCTCATTCAAGGACATGTTCCTTATTGGAGTCAAATGATAGCGTGAATGTGACATTACCTCATGTTTCCATGTTTGGTTTTTAGATGTTAACAAATGGTAACGAAATGTGTGTGATTGTGTAGGCTGGTTTGTGCACTCTTTACCCTCACCACCACCACAACCCAACACCAAAACCATGCTAACTAACACTAACACAAAACCCATCTTCCTCCTCAATAATTCAACTAAACAATTTTAAGCTCCCCAAAAACATTATCATGCATGAGTTGAAGTTCAACTAGTAGAAAAACAGAGAAAAAAAAAATGTTGCTTTCGGTTTTCCCAAGTGAAACTAGAGAGAAATAAGAGCAGAGAGTACAGAGCTTAAGAGAGACATGTGAGTGGCTATGTACTACTGATACATACAGTTAAAAAAAATTGTAGCTTTGAGTTTGCTGCCATTGGAAGTAGTCACATTTAAAAACTAAGCAACCAACATAGAAAGTCTTTCTAAATTCTAAGTCTAACCCAAAATAAAAACATCATTTTGTGAAAAGCAAGGTTACAGTTTGGGATATATAGGTAATTGCCAGAGCCGGTTGGGTAAAAAAAAGGACCTTAAATTAAAGTGTGAATATTTCTTACTCAATTGCAAGTGTGCAACTTACAGCAGCATGCGGAAGAATCTTGGGAAAAAGCCAATAGCAACAGCTTGCTTGCACCACCCGAAAAAAGACATAAGAAATCAATTTAATAAAACACTAAAAAAAGTGCAACACTATCCTACATAAATATGTTGTGGTCTTTTTTGTTTTTTGGAAAGATAAATGTATCATAGTATAGAGTTGAGAGAGGACATACATGGAGGATGTATATGGTGTTTTGAGAAGGTGATGATGGCATTGGCATGCATGTGAGTGAGTAGATGCTAGGAATCTGCTTTAGAAAGCTATGTTTGGATTGAAGCATCATCTAAAACTAAATTGGTTAGTGTTTATTATTAGTTATGATGAATGAGAAAGCATATGTTGTTTCTTGCTTGTTGTAGCTATCCGTGTTTCGATGGATATCCTTGCTTGTCTTGTTTCTATAGATTCGGAGAGTTATAGGAATTAGGATAAAGTGCAAAATGGTTGCCTCACAAGGTAAGTTCTTTTTGTCCGGGGAAGCTTTCGATTTCATGATCATAGAGTAGATTATAAGGGAAAAAAAATACTACCCCAATTCATATCCTCTGTCATTCATGTATTATCAATAATGTTTATATATGTAAGCTGGTGGATGTTACAATACTCCCTTCATGTTTGGAGTTTTGAAACTCCTTTACATTATTAATAATATAATTAATAATTATTTTAAGTTTAACCTGTTTTTTTTTACAAAGGCAAAGCCCAAGAAAAAGATCCAAACCCACCCGATCCAGACAAAATAAGAAATCTGAACCGTGAATCTTCTTCTTCTTCAACCAGTATGTTGATGCCTCCCCAATAACCTCAAGGTTCAAAATCCTTGCCAGTCTTTCAGGAGAGTTCCAAGCCGTCGCCAGTTTCTGACCACTGCTATGCCACTACAATACCTGGCGTGCTTTCTTCTCCGGTTGTGATACTTCCATGTTCGTCCAGAGTTTCGACAAGACACTGCTGATCGTCTTCTTGCCGTCATAGAGGTTCAAAATTGGGTTCCATATCTGCCGTTTTGCATCTAGAAGGCCTGGTGAATCGACGCCTATTCTTCTTCTGAACTTCGTTGTTGTCCCGTCACTGGTGACTTTGTCTGCGTGCTATTATTACTACAGGTAAACACTATCCTCCATGATTTTTCCTTGCTTTTGATTCACTGCAAAAATTTGAATTTTACCTTCTTTTATTTAAAAGTGTAATAATTTTTCAATGGTATGCTTTTTTATTTTTAAATATTGTTAAATCAATTTTTCTATATTATAATACCCATTTACTCGTTTTATACTTACTTTATTTTGGAATTTGACAATTTGTCTTGGTTGATACTAGTTCATAATATTTTGATAGTAATGCATGTTAAGATTTTTTTGCTTGCAAATTGATGCTACTTTAAATGTGATATTGCTATTGATTTGTGGTTATTATATGGTGATATCTGTTATGTTGAATTTTGTTCTCCTAGTATGTAAATAAAAATTAAAACTTAAAATGATTTTTAACTGGCACATAACCATTGTTGTTGTAAGCTATTGTGATGATATGATATTTATTTATGATCGCTAAATTTGCAAATTTGTTAATTGAATAGATTCAAAATTGTTTAAACTATGCATTTTTTGTAATGAAAATTTTGTACTCTTTTTTTTGTTTGATTGCTTTTCTTTGAGTTTGAGACATGTGACTTTTTCTATAATGAATTTTAGTCATTTAATAAATAATTTTTTTCTATAAAGATAATGTTATATAGACTAATACGAACTTATTAATAATTTATGCCTAATTATCATTGTGTAGTATTTAATTTACTAGAAAAAAATAAATAACATACATATTTTGGTGTTGTCTGATTTCTTTATTTGTAAGTCTAATTTTTGGAGCTTTATCCTAAGCATTTTGTCTTGGAGTACTTAGTACTCAGTTCTAAATTTTTATGACAGTATTATCTATGTTCAGATTATTTCCTTGCAAATGTCATTGATGGGAGAGGACGAGATCATGGATGAATGTGAGTATGAGTATGAGGATAGTATTTTTTATGATGAGAAGTATCCTGATGATGAGTCATACTTAGATGAGTTGCAGCAGGAAGAAGAGTTGGGTGATGAGTTAGACAGTGAGGAGATTTTTGCAGAATTGACAGATTATGATTATGATGATGCATATGAATTGGATTCAATTGAGGATTTATTGAAACTTGACTTTTTAAGCATTGGTGAGGTTGAAGTTGACAAGTTTCACTTTGGAACCCTAGCCATTGCTTTTGAATTTTACAACAGATTTGCCAAGAGCCAAGGTTTCAGTGCAAGAAAAGACAAAAACTGCAAGAACTCAACCGACGAGACCTACATGCAGAGATTTGTGTATTTTCGGCAAGGATATCGATTAGAGAAGTGGTACACTTTGCCAAACAGAAAAAGGGAACCAAATTTGTAGTCAAGACAAGAACTGGGTGCGAAGCTCAATTCCTAGTCAAGTTTGTAGGGGTAACTGGAAGATGGCATGTGACCCGATTTTCAAATGTTCATAATCACGAACTATTGGAAGGCCGGTTGAGCAGGTTATTGCCAGCTCATAGGAGTATGTCCAAAGCCGAAATTGCACTCATGAACAATATGCGCAAGTCGGGGATTAGCACATCCCAGGTTTATGCTTTGCTAGCAAGTCAAAGTGGTGGTTTTGACAAGTTGAACTATGGCCCCAGAGACATGTACAATCAAATAGCTAAGGCGAGGCGTGAGATTCCAGAGGACGTGGGTAGAGCATTAAATTATTTGGAGGGGATGGCTGCAAACGATAAATCTTTATACTACGAAGAGCTTCGGGCAACGGATGGAAGGTTACTAAATCTCTTTTGGTGTGATGGTTTATGTAGAGAGGACTATAAATTGTTTGGAGATGTTGTTGCGTTTGATGCTACGTACAATAAGAATAAATATAGGTGTCCTTTTGTTGTGTTCACAGGTGTCAACCATCACAACCAAACTATTGTCTTTGCTGCATGCATTGTAACAGATGAGACGGATGAGACTTATATATGGGTGTTGCAACAGTTTTTGGAGGCAATGAATGGTAGAGTCCCATCCTCTGTGATAACTGATGGGGCAAGGGCAATGAAGAATGCGATTGAGAAAGTATTCCCTGGTACTCACCACAGATTGTGTGCTTGGCATCTCCTGCGTAATGCAACTACAAATATGTGTAGTCCTCGTTTCACATCTAAGTTTAGGGATTATATATTAGGAGATTACGAGCAGTGTTCCGTAACAAGTGGCAAATATTGGTAGAGGAATTTGGGGTTGAGGAAAAAGAATGGCTAAATGAAATTTATGAGAAACGTCGATCATGGGCAACATGTTACATCCGAGGGAAGTTCTTTGCTGGATTTAGGACTACATCACGCTGCGAGGGTTTGCATTCATTGATTGGGAAGTACACTAAGCCTCATTATGACTTATCCGAGTTTATTGAGCACTTCCAACGAATGTTGGGCCATATGCGTTTTAGGGAATTTTATGCTGAATATGAATCTGCTCGTGGAGTTCCAGTTATGCAAACTTGTATTGAACCCCTTGAGATGTGTGCTGCTGATACTTACACAAGGGAGGTATTCTTTTTATTCAGGCCTATTCTTGTTCGGTCGGGTGCAATGAGAGTCGTGGATTACCAAACAAGAGACAATAGTATAATTTATTATGTTTGTAGGTATGCCAAACCAACAAAGGTGTGGGAGGTTGAGTGTGTGGATAATGGTAACGCAATCACTTGTTCATGCATGCGTATGGAATCATTCGGTATTTCCTGTGAACACATTATCTCTGTATTGGTCCGTAGGGATGTGCGCGAAATTCCTAAATGTCTAGTGTTGCATAGATGGACTAAGAATGCAAAAGAATCTATGTCTGAGTCAAGTAGTTTTACAAGCGAATTACAAGTTAGCAGTCGACTTTGTATCCTCAATGAGTGTGCTAGGATGATGTCAGAGGTTGCATGTGCTACTACAGAGAGGTTCCATGAAGCAAGGGATCTTATGCTTGATCTTTATAGCTCATACAAAGCACTAGATGAAGGGAACACGCCTTCGAAACCTAGACTGGGAGGTGGTACCAATCCTAAAGGGCATAGTGGTCGGAAAAAGCCCCAACGTTGCAGTAATTGCAAGAAACCTGGTCATAATAAAACTTCTTGTTCAAAGCGCAATGAAAATGCTTTCAGTACACAAGGTAGCTCTACCCGTCAAACTGATGTAAGTAAACAAAAATGATATATAATTTCATTTTTTATTCACTCACTTGATATTGGAATTGCTCCATGGTGCTAATTTAAAGTGTTATTGATATAAAATTTCGGTGTGGTTGTAGGCAATTTATGATGATGAATGCATGGATGATGTGGAATACGAAACTCAAGAATGGTGGTGAACTTTGGGATTAGATGTTGTTTTATTCGTGATTAATTTTGATAGTTGATTAGGGGAATATGCAGTTACTAACTAAACTATAAATTATTATTGTTTCTTTCGTTTATTCTTAATAGTCGATTTTAATTTAGAACAATCAATTAAGTTGTTATGGGAAGACTTATTATTATTATTATTATTATATATGGAAATAGAGATCATAGATTTCCTTTTTTTGCTTTGTTTTGCTATTCGAGAATGTGACTTAGTGTAGCAGTATGATATTTTTAATTATGAAAAGTGTTTGGAATATATAAGACAATTTGTCACTATCATGTATGATGTGGCAAATTTGGCTAAATATGTATATAAATAGGTAGATGATAAAAAATTATTATAAAATATGATATAATGTTGCATAAACTTATTGTAGGAAGCTGATTTAACCATCATGAAATCAGCATAAGAAATAAAATAAATAAACATATGAAAAATCAATGATAGAGAATTCAAAGAAGTATAAAATAAGAGCTCCGTGATTTTATTTATACATTCATAGTTGGTAACATCAACTGATTATATTAAGAAGAGAGATGCACACTGTTGTTGCAGGGAGAAGAATGGGAACCCAAGTTTTTTTTTGTATTTTTTTTCTTGCTTCCTGACCTATTTTCTTTATCCCTTCGTCTGGACACTCAGTTTAAAATGATTTGTCCAACTAACCAAAAATAAAAAAGAAAGATTGAATAGAAAAATTTTAATGAAAGAAAAAAAAAAGAAAATTTCATGTAATAGCTTTTCAATAGACAAGATCGATTTTATTAAAAAATAGTGCTAACTAATATTCCATATGAATAAAAAACAATTGATATTCTCATGTTATATGACGTAATGTGAGAGAATACCGCAAAAACATGTTAAATTGTTATATTATTTATAAAACATGAATAAAACAATATAAGTAGTCAACGAATGGAATAAAAAAAATTTCATTCATGTACTCCACGATTATAATTATTCTTAAATTGTCAAAAAATGCATTATCAAATTGTTTAAAATTAAATATTTTAGTATTTAATTGCAATTTAGAAATATATTTATAAAAAGTTTAATTCTTAATTCATGTACTCACCAGTTATAACTATTCTTAAGTCGTCATAATGTGCATTATCAAATAATTTAAAATTAAATATTTTAGTATTTTATTGCAATTTAGAAATATATTTAAAAAAAGTTTTGTTCATACCCTGGCCCAATGCAAAGGCCCGGGTCCAACTAAAAGGCCTAATCTAAAGGATTAGAGCCTTGCTAAGTGCCGACCTTCACATAAGAAGTCGGTGCCAACCACGACTTGGTCTGAAGAGGTCGGATGTGAGATTAGCTGACAGATAAACACTCATTCAAATGAGTAACCGCCCCTAAAATCTCTCTAACCGCCTCATAAAGCCATATCTTAACCTCCCCAAGATAATAGGGACGGTTACCACCCTAAAGATACGGCACTACACCAACGGTGGTTATTGGCTCACCATTATAAATACACTGACACCCCTCAGGTATCTCTAAGTCCAATACTCTCTAGACCTGCTCACACTCTTGCTAACTTAGGCATCGGAGTGTCTTTGCAGGTACCACCCCCCATTCACACGCGAGCACAAGTCGGACGGAGCCTCCCGAGTTGCGGACCTACCCGGAGTTCTCCTCCATCACACACTTGGGCCGCCAAACGCCATTCGTCGTATTAATCTCCGGTTACCTACCGTAACATTGGCGCCGTTGCCGGGGACCCGCGAGATCATCCCACGATGGCAGATAGATCCCATGAAGAAGGCCATGTCGAAACAGATTCTGAACAAGAGAATCTAGACATGGGAAATGGCAATGAAGACAACGACCAGCACAGAGAGGTACCTCCGGAGTAAAGAATCCGAAGGTAAATTCCTCAGATGGGCGTGAATCAGAAAAGGACGGACCATCCCACGTAGCTGAACTAATAGGATTGGTCCATAGCCGCCTGGAGCAATTGGAGCAAGAGCGGGAGAAACAAAAGGAAACCGAAAGGTACCTTAAAGAGGAGATGGAACGGCGAAAAGAGTTAGAAAGAAAACTCTTACAGCTAGAATCCTCCCTCAAGAACTCCCGCGACGAAGGCGAAGATCAACTCCCGGGCGGAGAAGATCCCTTCAGCGAGGACATAATGAGGGCAAAAGTTCCAAGGAACTTCAAAAGCCCTGATATGGACCTCTATGATGGAACCACGGATCCAAAGCATCATCTAAGCAATTTTAAAAGTCGGATGTATCTAGCCGATGCCTCCGACGCTACGAGATGCAAGGCATTCCCGACCACTTTATCGAAAGCAGCGATGAAGTGGTTCGATAGCCTTCCCCCGAGATCCATCACCAGCTTTGAAGACCTCTCTAGGAAATTCTTGATGAGGTTCTCAATCCAAAAAGACAAAGTAAAACATGTACCGAGCCTCCTGGGAATAAAACAGGAGGTCGGAGAGTCTTTACGAGCCTATATGGAAATGTTCAATAAGGCATGTTTAGAGATCCAAGACCTGCCCACAGAGGCAGTAATAATGGGGTTAGTCAATGGACTTAGAGAAGGTCCCTTCTCACAGTCCATATCTAAAAGACACCCCGTCTCTCTAAGTGATGTACAAGAAAGGGCCGAGAAGTACATCAACATGGAAGAGAATGCAAAGCTAAGAGACCTGAGTTCGCGACCTGGACCCACTTCCTCCTCTAGGGAGAGAGAAAGGGAAGTCAAAAAGAAGGAAGAGCTCGGTCTCGAGAGGCCCAGGAAGTATCACTCTTATACTCCTCTAAAGACTTCTATAGTGGACGTATACAGAGAGATTTGCAACACTGAAAGGCTGCCACCCCCAAGACCTATTAAAAATAAAAAAGGGGGAAGTCGCAGCGAGTATTGCGAGTACCATAAAATATATGGTCACTCCACCAACGACTGTTACGACCTCAAAAATGTGATAGAAAAGCTGGCTAGAGAAGGTCGGCTCGACAGATATCTCATGGAAAGGTCGGACGTCCATGGAAAGAGAAAGCGAGATGATATGGACAGGAGAGATCCACCACCACAGACCCCTGAGAGGCATATCCACATGATCTCAGGAGGATTTGCGGGAGGCAGAATCACTAAATCTTCTCGTAAAAGACATCTCAAAAGAGTCTATCAAGTCGGGGATGAAACACCCGACCTCCCCACTATATCATTCACGAAAGAAGATGGGCAAGGGATAATCCCCGGGCATGACGATCCCGTGGTGATAACTATGATCCTAGCCAACGCCCATCTCCACAGAACCCTAGTAGACCAAGGAAGCTCGGCGGACATCCTTTTCAAGCCCGCCTTCGACAAGCTAGGGTTAGATGAAAAAGAGTTGAGAGCCTACCCCGACACCCTCTACGGACTAGGGGATACGCCAATAAAACCACTAGGATTTTTACCCCTTCACACCACCTTTGGAAAAGGGGAAAAATCAAGGACTCTAAGCATAGACTTCATAGTCATCGATGAAGGGTCAGCCTACAATGCCTTAATTGGCAGGACTACCCTTAATCGTCTTGGAGCAGTGGTATCAACTCCCCACCTTTGCATGAAATTCCCGACTCCAGGAGGAATAGCAACGGTAAGGGGAGATCAAAAATTGGCAAGGAAGTGCTATAACGAAAGCCTAAATCTGAGAGGGAAGGGCAAAGAAGTCCATACCATAGAGTTAGGTGGCGCAAGAACCAGAGAAGAGCTACGACCCCAGCCGGGAGGAAAAACCGAGGAGATACAAGTCGGAGAAGAGGAAGGAAAAAACACTCACATAGGAGCCAACCTAAGGGAAACCCTGAAACAAAGATTGGGCGAACTCCTAAGAGCTAATTCCGACCTCTTCGCCTGGAAGGCTTCCGACATGCCCGGGATTGATCCCGAGCTCATGTCCCATAGGCTCTCGGTTTACCCAGGGTCCCGACCTATACAGCAAAGAAGACGCAAGCTCGGCCCAGAGCGAGCCTCAATAGTGGAGGAGCAAGTACAGGCGCTTCTGGAAGCCGGCTTTATTAGAGAGGTCAAATACCCAACATGGCTAGCCAATGTAGTGCTAGTCAAAAAACAGAATGGTAAATGGAGAATGTGCGTCGACTATACCGACTTGAATAAGGCATGTCCTAAGGACCCTTATCCCCTACCGAGTATTGATACCCTGGTGGACTCCAGCTCGGGGTACCAATACCTATCGTTCATGGACGCCTACTCGGGATATAACCAAATCCCGATGCATGAACCCGACCAGGAGAAAACATCGTTCATCACACCAAAAGCCAACTATTGCTACGTGGTCATGCCATTCGGACTAAAGAATGCAGGAGCCACGTATCAAAGGCTGATGAACAAAGTGTTTTCCCCCCATTTAGGGAGCCTAATGGAAGTATACGTCGACGACATGTTAGTAAAAACCAAGCAAGAAAACGACCTCTTAACCGACCTCTCACAAGTCTTCAACACTATAAGGTTGCATGGGATGAGACTAAATCCCGCAAAATGCGCCTTCGCAGTAGAAGCGGGGAAATTTCTAGGCTTCATGCTAACACAAAGAGGGATTGAGGCAAATCCCGACAAATGCAGAGCCATCCTAGAAATGAAAAGCCCGACTTGTTTGAGAGAGGTTCAACAGCTCAATGGCCGACTTGCAGCCCTCTCCAGATTTTTGGCGGGATCGGCACTAAAATCCCTTCCACTATTTTCTTTATTGAGGAAGGGATGCCAATTTGAATGGACTTTGGAATGCGAGGAGGCGTTCCAAGAGTTCAAAAAATTCTTAAGCCAACCTCCTATCTTAACCCGACCAGTACCGGGAAAAGACCTTGTCCTATACCTATCCGTGGCAAACAGGGCTGTCTCATCAGCCCTGATCAGAGAAGACGAGGTCGGTCAACACCCGGTCTACTTTACCAGTAAGGTCTTACAAGGCCCTGAGCTAAGGTACCACAAACTAGAAAAGTTTGCCTACTCCTTAGTAATAGCCTCACGAAGGCTACGACCTTACTTTCAGGCTCACACAATAAGAGTCCGTACGAACCAACCCATGAAGCAAATCCTCCAAAAGACGGATGTTGCAGGAAGAATGGTTCAATGGGCAATAGAGCTCTCCGAGTTTGATTTGAGATACGAAACTCGGACTGCAATTAAAGCCCAATGCCTCGCCGACTTCATTGCGGAATACGCAGGTGAACAAGAGGAAAAACCGACTGCATGGGAACTCTATGTAGACGGATCCTCCAACAAGACAGGGAGCGGCGCAGGCATAATATTGGTAGATGGAAAAGGGACCCAGATAGAGGTCTCCTTAAAATTTGAATTTCCGGCTTCAAACAATCAGGCAGAATATGAGGCCTTGATTGCCGGATTAAAGTTAGCTGAAGAAGTTGGCGCTACAAAGATGATAATCTACAGCGACTCACAAGTGGTGACTTCCCAAATAAGTGGAGAATATCAGGCAAAGGACCCCAATATGAAGAAATACTTGGAAAAAACCTTGGAACACCTCGGGCGCTTTGCGGAAACCGAGGTTAAGCACATAACTCAGGATCTAAATAGCAGAGCTGACGCCCTATCCAAGTTAGCAAGTACCAAACCCGGAGGGAACAATAGAAGCCTGATCCAAGAAACCCTCCAAGAGCCCTCGGTATCAAAAACAGAGGATCAACAAGAGGTACTTGAGGTAGTCGGCCTAAACCTCGGATGGATGAATCCCTTAGTCGAATACCTGAAATTCGACATCCTCCCCAAAGAGGAGAAAGAGGCTAAAAAGATCCGAAGGGAAGCACAACATTATACTTTGGTGAGAAATGTCCTTTACAGAAGAGGGATATCAACGCCATTGCTGAAGTGCGTACCGACCTCAAGAACCACCGAGGTGTTGGAGGAAGTACATAGTGGGATATGCGGAAACCATCTCGGAGCAAGGTCGCCGGCCAGGAAAGTAATCCGAGCAGGATTCTATTGGCCGACCTTGCAGAAAGATGCAACAGACTTTGTGAAAAAATGCCAGCCATGCCAGATGCATGCAAATTTTCATGTGGCTCCACCAGAAGAGCTCATCAGTATAACTTCCCCCTGGCCTTTCGCAAAATGGGGAATGGATTTGTTAGGTCCTTTTCCCCAAGCACCAGGGCAAGTCAAATACTTGATCGTGGGAATAGATTACTTCACAAAGTGGATAGAAGCAGAACCACTAGCCACTATCACCGCTCAAAGAAGTCGCAGGTTCCTCTACAAAAACATTATCACAAGGTATGGAATACCTTATTCCATCACCACAGATAATGGAACCCAATTCACCGACGCCACATTCAGAAGTTTGGTAGCCAGTATGAAAATCAAACATCAATTCACCTCGGTAGAACACCCACAAGCCAATGGGCAAGCCGAGGCAGCTAACAAAGTCATACTGGCAGGACTGAAGAAGAGATTACAGGAAGCAAAGGGAGCTTGGACTGACGAGCTCCCCCAAGTGCTATGGGCTTATAGGACGACCCCCCAATCCGCCACAGGAGAAACACCCTTCCGACTAGTCTACGGCGTAGAAGCCATGATTCCTATAGAAATCAGTGAGCAAAGCCCAAGGGTAATTCTCCAAGATGAGGTCGGAAATGTACAGGGGCACAAAGAGGAGCTTGACTTGCTCCCCGAAGTCCGAGAAGATGCCCAGATAAGAGAAGCAGCATTAAAGCAAAGAATGACAACCAGATACAACAAGAAAGTCATTCGAAGAACATTTGCTGTAGACGACTTGGTCCTAATCAGAAACGACATTGGAGTCAACAAATCAGGAGATGGAAAGCTCGCCGCAAATTGGAAAGGGCCATACAAAATCAAGGAAGTGTTAGGGAAATGTTATTATAAAGTAACCGACCTGGACGGCACTGAGCTACCAAGGTCGTGGCATGCTTGTAATATGAAAAGGTACTACAGTTAGAAGCGAACTCTACTCCCTGATGTACTCTTTTCCCAGCTTCATGATTTTTTCCCAAAAGAAAAAAAGGGTTTTTTCTGGAGAGGGGTTTTTAACGAGGCATCATAGTAGAGGCTAAGGAAAAACATGCTGTCAAGACCCTTAGTAGCAAAAAGGTACCTTCCCAATTAATAAAGATCTTTTTTACAATATCTCTCTTAAAATCCTCCTTTATTTTTATAAGTCTTTCTACGAAACGCGCCGACTTAAGCTCGACAAAACGTGAAAATCCCATGAACCGACCTAACATGGTCGTCAGGATGAAACGACGAGGTACAAGTCGGCGTAAAGAGGTTATATGAGCTGATCGTATTAAACTCGGGAACAGTCCGACTCATAAGTCGAAGACAAGAACCCGAGTAGAAAAACTCGGATATATTCCGAGTAAATGAAAAACGCATCGCAAAAATAACCTAAGTCATAAAAACTCACTAAAGTAAAGTCGAGTATAAAGGATAACAAAAGAGATAGGAAAACCCGAAAAAGCTTAAAGGTTGCATACAAGCCTTTGCACGAAAAAGGCTCGAGAAAACAATGCAAGCTAACAAAAGGTTTTCTCCGAAAAGATCAAACATATCCAAAACAGAAAAGCATGTGCACGCATAAGGTAACTTAGACCCTTATCCAAAAAAGGGCATTTATTTTGTTTAAAACCCTTATCCAAAAAAGGGGGCGGATAGGAATATTTTGTTTACGGCCTTAAAAGGCCAGAAGGAAATTGTTCACAACAAATAAATAGAAGTTTAAAAAAGGGGGGACCCACAGGCCGGGCCCCCATATAGCCACAAAATAAAAGTCATTTTTTCATCGGAGTAGAGGAATCACCACCACCAGGAGAAGCGCCACCAGGACCGGGAGGAGGATCCAAATAGGAAGTCGGGGCAAGGGTTGAAGAACTCGGAGCATCCTTGGAATGAGGAGGAGACTCAATAATCCTCTGCCCCCGAGTCTTTAGGTCTGACTCAGAAACGACCTCGGGGGCAGGAGGATCAACAATAGTGCCATCGATAACTACCTTGTCAGGATGTAGTGGAGAAAGGTCCAAGTCGGGGGCTATGACCCTGACCTGCTCCAAGAAAATTCTCCAAGACTCCTCGGCGCCCTCGGCGATAGAGTCCTCCAACTCAGTATAAGCATTCCGAGAGTTCATCAAATCCTTCCTCACCTCCACCATATCTTTAAATAAGCTTTGATAACTCTCCTGGGCTGCCTTCCTCAGATTCACCTCCATAGTGCATTGGGCTCGCAGCTGGCTCTCCTTCTCCCGGAGGACATCTCTCTCCTTCCTCAGTTTATCCCTCTCCTCCTTCAACTCCCTCTCATGTTTTTCAAACATAAGAAGCCTCTCCTCCAGCTCCTCAACCTTTGGGGAAGTCCCCAAGGAGCTGAGGGGAGTCTTCTCAAATATGTCCAAAAGTTTGCCACAAACTCCCGCCGCCCTAAAACTTTCCTCGGCTAGAGCGGTAAGGTGGTTCCGAACAGAAACATCATCCATATTTATAAGAGGATAGATGTTCTTTCGGACGAATGCAAGAGCATCCGCCTTAACCCCACCTTCCCAAGAGGGACCAGACTCTGAAGTCTTGCGCTTCTTCTTCTCCGGCTCGGAAAGTAGTTGGGCAGAAGGGAGTGGTCGAGCCAAACTTGAGGAGGAGGAAATAATAATAGGTTGAGAGGGGGTACCCACATTTCTAGGAGGAGGAGGAGGAGGAGGAGGAGAGACGACCGCCTTGGCACCCCCGGACCGGGCCCGGGACTTCGCTTTAGCTTCCTGCACCCGTTGGTAAGACTCCTGAGCATTCTTTTTCGCCATATCTACAAAAGAAACAACCAAGTTACAAGTCGGTGAAACACAAGTCGGCGGAAACAACTCGGAAAAAAGAAATGCATGCACTACCTATGCAAGATTGAACAAAAGTCGACGTCCCCTGAAGGATTTTCCGAGTATCTAAGTATGGGGCCCTCCCCCACGCTTCTCGGAAAAACCCTACAATGGCCGCCTCCACCTCGTCTAGGTCATCTAGACCAATCTTCTCGCAAGGGGAGGCCGGCAACCAGTAAAGGGGAAAGCAAGGGGAGGAATGCTCGTCCAGAAAAAAGGGGTGGTGACCCTCTACGGCTTGAACTTTGAAGAAGAAGTTTTTGAAGTCGTGAAAAGATTCATCAAAAAGGGTGAAAATCCTCCGACCTTGAATGGCTCGGAAGGATACCCATTGCTGTTTGTTGTTTAGCCCACTAAAGGGCTTAGTCATATGAAAAAGATAAAAGAAAATCCTCAAAGAGGTCGGGAAGTCCAGAGCATGGCTTATAAACTGATAAATCTTCAAAAAACCCCAAGAATTAGGGTGAAGCTGAGTAGGGGCAACTTTACAGTGGTGCAAAACGGATATCTCGAAATCAGAGAAAGGAAGGAAAACACCCAAGCGGGTGATCATACATTCATACATGAAGAAAAAATGAGGGGCCGCCTCATTAACTCTCCCAAAACAGACCCGGTCTTCAAGACCCGGGGTTATCAGTTCATATTTGGGCTTGTCCTCCTCCGAAGTACAGAGCCTGTGATGAGTACGAAGGTGAGTGATGAACTCAACGTCGACCAACGGTTCCTCCCCAAGGACCGTAACGTCAACCCACTGAGAAAGAATGTCTACGGAGGCCATTTTTTATATAAAGAAAAGTGGCAGAAACCTACAAAAAGGGAAAAAGAAAAGAAAAAATCAAAAAACACGGCCCCTAAAGAGAAGAGATACGAATCTGAGGTCTATGGGTCAACCTATCTACTCGCTAAACAAAACATGCAAACATGACATGGAGAAAGCAAAACTAACCTTTATCCGAAAATGAAGGTTGGAGAAGAACAGAAGTCTTCGAACGCAAGAATGCAGCACGAACAAGATAAGGAGAAGTTTGAAAGATTGCAGAAACGGAAAATAGAAAGAGAGGGAAAGTATTTATAAATACACCCAGGGGCATGATGGTAAAAACGAAGCAGTCATTAATGAGATTGCACCGTTACCAAAGCCCTCAACACTTCCCCAACGGACACGACGCTTGAACTGACGTAACTGTCAGAAACAAAAGGTCGCGAAAATCACGTCGGTTTCTAAGACCCACGTTTTCTTCAAACAAGTCGACTACGCACCCGAGTTGAATACTTGAACCCAAACTTTTAAGAAAATTTGGGCTCAAGTAGGGGCACTGTTCATACCCTGGCCCAATGCAAAGGCCCGGGTCCAACTAAAAGGCCTAATCTAAAGGATTAGAGCCTTGCTAAGTGCCGACCTTCACATAAGAAGTCGGTGCCAACCACGACTTGGTCTGAAGAGGTCGGATGTGAGATTAGCTGGCAGATAAACACTCATTCAAATGAGTAACCGCCCCTAAAATCTCTCTAACCGCCTCATAAAGCCATATCTTAACCTCCCCAAGATAATAGGGACGGTTACCACCCTAAAGATACGGCACTACACCAACGGTGGTTATTGGCTCACCATTATAAATACACTGACACCCCTCAGGTATCTCTAAGTCCAATACTCTCTAGACCTGCTCACACTCTTGCTAACTTAGGCATCGGAGTGTCTTTGCAGGTACCACCCCCCATTCACACGCGAGCACAAGTCGGACGGAGCCTCCCGAGTTGCGGACCTACCCGGAGTTCTCCTCTATCACACACTTGGGCCGCCAAACGCCATTCGTCGTATTAATCTCCGGTTACCTACCGTAACAAGTTTAATTATATGTTTTTTGTTAACATAAAACTCCAATTATAAAATTTGTAAACTGTATTGAATGTATTAAAAATGTAATAAAATTACAAGAATTAATAAGTTAACTAAATATTTATCTTAAATAATTTACTAGTATATATAAATAAGTTATTTGAATTGCAAACCTAAAGATAGCAATTTAATAATCACATCAATATAAAGATGTTGAAATTTGTTATGGAACATAGCCATAAACAATACACTACCGAATAAACTATTTAAAGCATTAGTGTCATGAATTCACAATCCTAATTGACAACACAGTTCCAAAAAACAAAAACAAGAAAGAAATTATAAGTGTCATTCCATGTAGTTAACAAAGCAAAGACATAATTGTGATGCACACGGCATTTCAATAATCATCGTCCTCTGCATGCATGTTCCAAAACTCTTGAACAAGTGGAGCTATTTCAGCCTTGAGTTCATTGAATCGCCCATGAAATAATTGCATTGCAGTGTACATCCGTGTGCCATTTTCATCTAACTGCAAAAAAAATCACTTATAGCCAACTCTATGACAACATTGGTGATACGTATTTACAAATGCAGTTTTTAAGTGACCAGATCGTACCACATGAACTTCAGAGCATTGGACATCAAATGCATGTTCCAAATTCATCCATTGAAGAGCCCATGATGGAGAATCACGGCTGCCCAACAATAATAACAGAAAAAAGAATTGAAACGAGAAAAATAATTTGAAGAAATGACATGATACATTTTATGTTAACAACAACATACAATCCATTTATTGTATTTTGTAAAAGTGATGATACCTTTGATGTCGATTAGGGATTCCTCTTGGAGCATGAATTCTCCATCTGCGCATGTTTTCTTTCATCTCAAGTTTACATTCGTTGTAGATGTCACTTTTTAAAATGTGCTCTACTGTCGCAGCCTATATTAAAGAAATATAAAACAACTTCAGATTTTGAGTCACTTAACATGTGCTCATGAGCAATTAAATTGATTGAGGGTATTAGTTACAATGTCACTAACCACTATTGTCATCTTGGTTCTACGACGCTGAATATCATCATCTTCTAAATAAGAATCCAGTTGCCAAATTATGCTATCGTGTATGCTGATAACCATTAGGTACCGGTGCTCATTTTCTCTCATTGGGATGTATATCTGCATCAAGCAGGAGATATGATGCATCAAAGATTAATGTCTTTGTTCTGTTAAATTTTTTTTTATTTGAAAATATTTGATGACATTGCGTATTTATGAAGAGTAAATAACACTTACAAACCGAAGATCCTTGGTTGGCTGCATGAACTGTTCGACCATGGGAACTAATATCTCATCCAAATTATTTCCATCCAATATGGTGTCCTAGGTATTTATTTTTATTTCAGTAGACATTAATATGTATATAATCAAATTATAAATAGCAAACTAATGCACTTACTGCAAAAGCTGGAGGAAGCTGCCAGACGTTTTTCCATGTCAATAAAGTCTGATTATGGACACATTTCAAGGCAGTCAAGTACAATATCTTCTCACTTATTTGTTGTGTTGGACAGAGTGACTCAAAATCCTTCCTAGTTGCAGTCACGTCTCCTATCTTAAGAAGCTCTTCTCTAGAATAAACAAATAAAAAAAATAAGAAACCAAATTGTGATTAAAAAAAAAAGAATATAGAAATAATGAAAACTAAAGTGAAGTGAGAACTTATTGCATCTTGACAGGAGAGCATGATATAAAAATAATTATTTAAAAAAATATTAATCTAAACATCTTACGTCCATGATAATAATTGTTTAATATAAAACTGTTACCCTTGTAACATCGAAACAATATATTTCTTTTTCTTTGTTTTCTTTGTTCCCTTCAGCAGTATGATCTTCAGTGTTCCTTGCCTCCCCACCCGCAGCTATTTTGTTAAGTTTTGGAATCTTCGGAGGTTTAGCATTTGATGGCAAAAAAGCTAATTTTCTGCCGGCTCCAACTGTGGCTGTTGGCCGAGACTTTTTCTGCAACAAATTAACTAAAGTTTATGGTTGAACAAATAATTTCAATTAAGGACCATATCCAAAGCCAATGAAAATATTTTTGCCATGTGTCTAACATATGAGCTGAAAATCGGTATATTGCATTTAATTCGAATTAAAAAAAAAAGAGTCCGATATATCTTGGAAAAAAGAACATAGCAACCAATGAAAATGGACCCCAAATGTCATGTTGCAATAAATACCGATTGTGGGGAAATTTGCTTTCGGAGGTTGCTTCCAATGTTTCCAGTTGAGTTGTTCAAATTCACACTATTCAAGTTGATGTTGAGGTTGTTCTTGTTATTTTCTGCTCTCACTTGTTCCCTTTTCCTATTTCTTGGAGTAGTCTTGGTGTTAGATTTGCTAGACATCAGATTTGTCACGTCTATAACACCCTCGTCATTGTCAACCACGTCAGTAAGAACGTCCATTGCGGGTGTGCCAGCTCCGAAAGGCCTAAGCTTGCTTACAAATGGTCTTAAAGACAGAGACGGTTTCACAATGGGCTTAACATCTTGCCCCTCGGGTATGATCAACGGCGGTGAGATTGATCTTGTTTTTTGGACGTCGTCTTCCTTTTCTTTTTTGGACTGAGCAACAAGAATGTCAATCTTGCGTTCCATTGACAACAAGTTGGCTCGAGCGTTCAGGCATTCTATTTTAAAGTATTCTTCACATCTAGTGTAAAATAATAAATTTTAATATTCGTATCATTTGATAAGGTATAAACTTAAATAATCTCACAGCAGTAAAAGGACTTGTCCCACTGTGTTCTATTGAAAAATACCTTCATAAAAGAGAGGACTTGACCCACTGTGCAATCCGGCAGCTTGCCACTCTCATCTTGAATTCGAGAAGAACCGGGAAATAAAATTGGTTTGACGAAGTCCTCCTACATGGGATTCAAAAAAAAGTAGTTCGACGACACCACAAAATATTTCAGGAAATGTGAGTTTTTTAAGTAAGACCTGAAGTCTGAATAATATATATCCTTCCGATATCATTTATACCTCAACAGTTTTGTTTCGAGAGACTTCGTCAGCCTTGTCTTGTATCCTTTCCCCTTTCTTCAGCAAATAATCATCTCCATTATTACTATAAAAGTACATAAATTGGGACATTAATTCGTGTAATTGAAATAATAATGCAACAGAGAGGGCAGAGCCATTAGGCAAGTATCACCTTCCGAATTTTGGTTGGCTCGAACTAGAATTATTGCAATTGTCCTCCACTTCTATGTGGTGCACCTTGTCTGCTGTTTTCAAGTTTGAAAGTGATTCATTTTCTTCATGAGTCATTTTTGACAATGAAATTTCTTGGAAGAGAAAAATGTAATCTCTCTTAAGGAACTCAGATATTCTTATATATTGGTACCATCATCCACCAATAATCAACCTATATTGAGAAGCGGAATCTCCTCGTAACACGATAAGCATATTAATTATAGTTTTAATGAATTATTTGTAATAAATAACAATGAAGATCATTAAAAGGGATTTAAACTGCCCTATCCAAAGGCGCAAAATAAACAAACACGTGATGAATAATATTCAGTTATATAAATAATTTATCAAAAAAAAATGAGAAAATAACTTTTGTTGAAAAACTACAAGTACATTTATTGTAGCGTAAATGATTTATTTTCAACAAATAATAATTAATTGTAACCTATATGAAATTACTAACATATAACAAACTATTTACATAATTTACAAACAAAAAATGAATATGTTTTCTTTAATGTCGTAAACTCATTAGCTTATTAATTATAGTCGTTATGACCTATTTCCAACAACTAACCATCACGATTACCATATGAAATTAAAACCGCTATAGTCAACTAACATCATGTGACCAAAACAAAACGTAAAATTTACCTGAAGTAGTTTAAAAGCAACAACCTAGACGAGTTCAATCTACACCGCCCAAAAGAGAACAGCAGAAAGAGGATCGATCCAGACGAAGCGGCGGACGGTGGCCGTAAAAGCCGCGGAACATGTACAAATGTGAAGACGAAAACCATGACTGAGAGAGAAAAACAAGACGAACACAGCGAGAGAGGGAGACAAAGAGATGTGCATAAGAAGTGGAGCTTTAGTATGGAGTGATAAAAAGACCGCGTGCGAATGAGATGAGAGAAGTGAGGATTTTCAATTTTTATTCAATTTATTTTTACTAGTAACAGAGAGTGAGAGGCTGTGGTATGCGGTTGCTGAAGACGAATTCATTCATTAGGGTTTGTTAGCTGAGGTTAATAACTTATGCTTTTTTCGATTTAAAATTTAAGCTCCATAAATTTTCTTCAATTTTTTGAATTTTTTTAATGTTTATACAAAATTATTTTGTCTATTGTACGTATACTTCTTTATCTGAAAAAAAATCCTTACTATGTCTTTTTTTTTTTTTACAAAACATAAAACTTCAGTTTTTTATTTTTTTATTACTTATATTAATTTCTTTTTTAAAAAATTAATATACAAAAATATATTGTTATCAAAATTCATATACCGTAATATTTATTACGAAATAACTATATATCTTTTTAACTTCAAATATATATTTTTAAAATAATCAAATAAGTCTAATTTTCGAAAGTCAGTTTTTTTTTTTAAAATTAACAAAAAAATTTGTTTTACTCTCTTAAAATAAACCGCATGAGACTTAATAGTTAATAGCAATATTACTTTTTAAAATATAATAAAAATTCAAAAAAAATTTTGAAATTCACAAAGACTCTTGATGTGCATTGATGCAGTATCCTAGGAGTCTTCCATTAATTGCGGAAGAAATCACGCTGTTTTCATTAAGTTGTAATTAATATTTAAACTAAATACTAAGTAATATATTTGATCTATTAATTAAATGACAAATTCACATTCCAAATTTTCAATGTTGTTTCTTCTACTTACTAATAAAAAAAACTTCAAATTCAATTTTTTAATTTTTTAATTCAATGTTATTTTTTCTCCCTATATTTTTTTTTTCAATTAAATTTTTATATCATATCAAAATTTGAAACTAGGTCCGAGTCATCACAAAAACAATAAAATCGGCTGAATATTCTATTTAACAAAATAGAATATTTAATCAAGTGTTAGGCATATTCGTTTTGTATGACATAATATTCTTTTAATTCCAATGTTCTTATCACTCTATGAACTTAATTATAAAATTTAATATCTTATAGGAACCTAATTGAAAAGAAAAAAGTATAGAGACTCAATTAAAAATTCGGTAAAACAATAAGGACAAACAGAATAATTAAACTATTTTTTATTTTAAAATTAAGTTTTTAGACAAAGTATATTTTAAAAAACAGAATAAATATAATTACACATATGAGTACAATAATATGACTACGTTTATTTTTATCAAATTAAATTAAATTGTTAATTTAAACTGTATCCATTTAATTTTAAAATTAACAATTTTAAATTAAGTGAATAAAATTATATTATTTGAAAAAAAATAAAAATATACCAATACGATCAAAATTGTACTGTAGTGAGAATCCGATCCAGTGATTTGCAAAAAATAAAATCTAATCAAATCCGAACTAATGCGGTTTTAATCGGTTTTTAGTTTGAATTGGATTGGATGAGCGGTTTAATTTGGATCGATTTGGATTTGAACACTCCTAGTGCCATTGTTATTTTATTGCTTAAATAACTTGTAATGATCTTCTTTGCTGAGTGACGAGATAATGAAGCTTAAAGTTGTGGTATTCCTTATACTTCACGGTTTTTGCAATTGTACATTCATGGATCTTTGAGGGAGCAGTTAAATAGGTCTATGGTACTGCATAAGGGGATTAGAGTGTGTCTGGGAGGATCCTTGGTGAAACGGTATCGTTTTCGTGTCAAAGGACTAATATGTCATGTTTTTAAAAGCTATATGTCGCGTGGGTTCCTGTAACAGCTTGGTCAACACCACGGGAGCCACGTCAGACTTTTCGTCGAGTCTAGCGAAGTCACTTCAGTGGAGGGGTAAATTTGTTCACGTTTTGGAGGGTCAGGGACATGAATGTATTTCCACTCCTTGGGATAAAAATAGCCGTAGAAAAAATGGTCAATGACCTATTTGTCCTTTTTCTTAATATATTATTAAAGAAGCAGTCTCTGTCTCTAAAAATTCCAATCTCCTATGTCCCTACTTTTTGGAGATACTGAAATACTGAAATTTTAGAGAAAGAGACTAAAATTTTAGAACCAATTTCTGGGCCAACAAACATAATACTGACTCTCAATTAGGGGTGTTCATGGTTTGGATAATGCAAAAACTAAACCAGTTTTTGGTTAACCAAAAATATAGTATTGGTTAATTAACCAATGATTTTACGTAATGCAACCGGTTAGTGAAATTCAAAACAAGTTTTTAACTGATTATTAAAGCAAGAACCATTTTTTTAAAAAAATCGATTTTTATATAGAAAAACTGGTTTTTATATAAAAAAACGGGGTTTTACACTAAAAATCAGTTTTTACACCAAAAAATCGATTTTTATACTAAAAAATTGGTTTTTATACAATAAAATTAGTTTTTACATGTAAAAATAAAATTTTACACTAAAATTAATATTTTTCATACAAACCAATTTTACACTAAAATTTTACATACAAAAACCAATTTTACACTAAAATTTACACTAAAATTAATATCTCTTTATCTCCTCTCTTTTTTTTCTTTCTCCTCTTCTATCTTCTCTTCATCTCCTTCTTCTCTCTCGTTTTAGAAAAAAGAGAGGAAAAGAGATAGAAGAGGGATAGAAATTCATAGAAGGTTGAGAGAGAAATAGAAAAGAGAAAGTAAGAAAACAAAGACGATAAGAAGAGAAAAAGAAGAGAGGAGGAGAAGGAGAGAGAGAAAATGGGAGAGAGAGAGAGAAAGAAGAAAATGAAAGAGAGAGGAGCGATAGAGAGAAAGAGAGAAAAGAGAGATAAAAATAGAGAGGAGAAAAAGAGGAGAGAGAGAGGAAGGAGAGGAGAGAGAGAGAGAGAAAGAGAGAGAAGGAAAAAGAAAGGAGAAAGGAAGGAGATATGGGAGAGAGATAAGGAGAGGAGAGAACAGAGAGATATGAGGGGAGAGAGAGAGGAAGAGAGATAGAAAAAGAGGACACATGATTAGAGAGAGAAAGGAGAGGATACAGAGGAAGAGAGAGAGAGGGAAAAGGAGAGAGAAAAAGAGAGAAGGGGAGAGAAGGATAGAGAGACAAGGGAGGGAGGGAGAGACGAGAGAAAGAGAGAGAGAGAGAGAAGAGATAGAGAGAGAGAGAGGGAAGAAAGAGAGAGAGAGAGAGAAGAGGGGAGAGAGAGAGATAAGAGGGGAGAGAG